>NC_068369.1:48915251-49215251 GCF_020536995.1 Dreissena polymorpha
TTAGGGGACATTGTGTTTCTGACAAACACATATCTTCTTTAAGGTTATTTTACATATATTTCTTCATTTCTACACCGATTTACTTCAAATTGATACTGAACATCTCTTATGACAATACGGTCAATCTCAAAGTTCTATGCATGGCCCCCATTACCATCCGTGCAGCGTGGGGATACGCGTTGGCCTCTGCCGCGCCATTTCTGGTTTACATTTTTTTAGTCAGAACCAATATTGTTTACATTTATTTTAGTCAGGACCAATATTGTTTACATTTCTTTTAGCAAGGACTGTTGTTTCGCTTGTTTCAAGATGAAAATCTCAAACACATAGCATACCATCATAAACACAGAGCATACCATCACAAACACCAGCATTACCATCACAGACACATAGCATACCATCACAAACACACAGCATACCAGCACAAACACACAGCATGCCATCACAAACACACTGTATACCATCACAAACTCACAGCATACCAAAACAAACACACAGCATTCCATCACAAACTCACAGCATACCAAAACAAACACACAGCATACATGTACCATCACAAACACACAGCATACAATCACAAACAAACAGCATTCTATGTCAAGCACACACTATATTATTATAGGCACACATCATATGATTTAAAAGTGAGGATTTTAGTTTTAGTGATTAATAGTCTTGAATACTGATGATAAAATGTTGCTTATTCATAGATAAATACATGTAATAGATGGAATAAGAAAATAATTGAATGTTGATGTGGCAAATTGTTGAAAAAAGTCAACTTTGATTCTAACTTGAATCAATCATATTTTTGTTTCAAGAATATAGAGTAGTATAATTTGTGTTCATTATGTTATTGATTTTGTTGTTATTCTTGGATAAAAATATAAATGAACAAGCACATTTGTTAAGGTTCATGGGGGGGATAAAATTCATTAAAACTTCGCTTTGGTTTTTCTTCATTGAATGTGGTACAATATGGTCAAACTATATATCATTTTAAAGCTAAAGACGGATAGAATAACATAAACACATTTTTGACAGTCAATATTTGTGTGCTTTATTCATATTTTGGTTTAAAACCAATATATTTTTACACTAATTTACAAAATCTCAATCTAAAGTTAGGAAGGATATGCACTACCTTAAGTGGAATAAATACAAAGCTATATACATATACAAGGTCAAGTTAGCAACATTTCACAGAAAAATATTGTCATAAAACAACAAATGAGTTTTTATTCAACTGCCTTTTTTGGATAAATATCCTAAACAAAGTTCTAAAAATAACTAAAACGTAAACACTTTTTAAAAATCCAGGTATGGTGGATAATAAGAGTCACAATTCTATTTCAAAGGCTTAACAATTGTGTTATTTACCTCTCAACCAAATTGCAAATTTTAAACCATCTCAAATTGAAATAGATTGCAGACGACATTTAAAATTGTAAAGGAATAAAAAAAAATTGGCAAACAATTGATTTTATATTTCTATTCCTTCTACCCATTTTGAAAGCGTGGCCATCGCTGTGATCCGTAGAAAAACGTGCAAAACAAATCGGTCGAAACCATGTGCAGTGGTGAGAAAAACGGGTATGTGTATACACATACCTGAGAAAATACAATACTTATTTTGACAGATGGGTGGCAACTAGTAAAACAACTTTTAACATTAATCAGCAAGAGATCGCACTAAATAATAGAAATGACCACGTAGAGATATCATCACTTACCTTATTACAAATATTATCCAGCTGAAAATTGTCCCCCACACGTCTTTTTTAGTTTATTTGTATTGTTTTTCTGGAGCCGAAGTGCATCTCACAGACTATCCATCCAACTTCCGTTGTTTTCACTTTCGTTATTAAAAACTCCGTTTAAAAGAATTATTTCTACTTTTAGATTGTTAAAGCGATGTATTATTATATATTATCTATAGAATAGTATACCGTGATGTATTGAACAGAGTTACGTATCGATCTTTCTATCAGTCTGTAAGCGTACTATTTTATGCGCAATAATATATGTCGTGTGATTCGACAACGATTGTAAACATTGGTGAAATGCTTCTTACATAGTTATTCTTTTGAGTGTTTATGAGGTCTGATCGTGCAGTTTGCAAACATCAACGGAAAGATTACAATCCAATGCATTTGTCATCGTCAACCGTTTGGAATGTCAATTAGGCGATGAGTGAGTTTTTAGCATGTTTCTTTCTATTTTATTGATTTAAAAATGGCCTCCCCCATGGTGATGAAATGACATGTGTTCGAGTTTTGATATTTCTAGATATGTAAACTTTTTTTACTATCTAAGCGTAACTTGCCCTCGTCAATGTCGATATTATTCACTAGTTATATAATTTTCCGCCGAAATACGTGGAATAAACATGATTCAGATTTTTGAAAATAATGTTTATTTTAGTGTTAAAATCGCTTTGTATTTTGATTGATTTTGTGGATGTTATGATACGTTGATGTACAAAATTGGTAGCAGTTTGAAGGAAAAACATCCTTTAAAGCATATATGTATACATTTTCAATGTGGCACTCTTCCTTTAGTCAAATTTGAGTTCAATGCTAGGGGTCCCACATTTTTCAAAATGAAGCCTCTACATGAACCTTAAATTGATATCACTCGCCAAATGCTTGCAATGCCAAATTCTGTAAACAACTACTGCTTTAGATTCATACATTGATACACTTAAATAAGGTTCAATGAAATCCAAAAAGCAGGTGAAATACCAATATAAACATGTTTTTTTTATGTAAAAAGTGGTCATAACTCCATTATTGACCAGTTGTTTGAGTGACAATTTGACCTTTGCCAACCTCTTATCAATACACTGTAACTCCAATATAAAGCGCTGTGTTATAACGCTGAATCCAATTATAACGCGGAGGGTGCTTGGATCCCATTTTTTCTCCAACCTTCCATTTGATTTCTGATTCAAATCCGTATTATGCAACTTCATGTATTTCAGACAATTCAAAGATGGCGGCAATCACAGTCATGTTGATTGCTTTATTCTACCGTTCGTTGAACCGATTATAATCGCCTCGAGGTTAAACAACATCGACAGCTAATTGGTGTTAATCTGTTGTGTAATGTCAATAAAGGTGTGAAAAACTCGCGTGTCAGTGTTTATTACATGTATTCCTCATCAGAGCGGTTCAGTGCGATAATTTCCATAAGTTAAGTGCAAGCGGGATAGTTATACAATTCAAGTAATTCAAAACGATTGAAACATTCTTACTTTGATATGGTTGCAGTTTGACTATATTAAATGAGCGGCTGTGAAATATACTGCCTACTGTATAAAACAACTTTTTCTGTCATTTCATTATAATTCTAGTATTATGTCATTTAATCTTTCAGTTCGTGTATAAGAAATTAAATAATGCAGACGATTTATTTACATGCGAACGCAGTGTACCGGCAATTGTTAACAGAGTTTCACTTTCATTTTTGTGCGGTATCAGAAAGTCCCCGGGAAACACGTTTTTTTGCATGCGTATGACGCAATAAAACCATTTTTTGTACATGAGTCGTATTGCATTCAATCTAAATTTAAAGTCGCTCGTCCAATAAAAGCTCTGCCCCATAATGCACTGTACTCTTAACACTTCTGAAAATGGCATATATGCGTACGGTTGTGTTTACGAATTTCTTAAACATATATCGTCATAAATGTTCAAGATTATTATTTTTTAAGTGATGTTGCAATTTTATTGGATTATCGGATAATGTGCACATAAGAAAAGCGGTATGTATACTGTTATCGATACGATTCGGTTTATATGCATGTATTTGCGTCAACACAGCATGGCAATATACATGACCTATATTATAGGCTATTCTATACCTGTTTTTTTTTATAGCGCCTTGCAGTAAATGAGCTCAAAACCTATAACGCGGATCCGTTATAACGCTGTTTCGCGGCTTGGACCCCATTGACCGCGCTATATTGGAGTTACAGTGTATGTACACTCATTCCAAGTTTGAATGAAATCTGCACAAGCAGTTCCAAGATTTCGCTGCAGACACAATAGTGTGATTATTTTCAAGTAAAAAAGGCCATTACTCTGCTATTTGCACAAGGATTGCAACAGCATGTTACACACATCATTCTACAATGATATATACTGTTATATCAAGTTTCCATGAAATCGGTTCAAGCAATTCTGAGATATTGTTACAGACGGACAATGCTAAAACTATATCCGTCCACCTATGGCGGTGGATAATAACATAAAGAAAAGAGAAGCTATTTCTTAAACTTTTATTGATTATTATATCTTACAACAAAACATCACTGCAAGAATGCTAAGGGAACAAACTATAATAATAACATATTAGATCAACACCATGTATAAGAGAATATGCATAATTTAAAACCCAAACATAATAAAATATAACATTTAACTTCATGATGATGATTCAAGATGTGAAGATATTGATACATTATTGCATTATTATGTAAATCATAACAAAATAATCATTTATATACAAAATGAAATCCAAATGTACTGTTTTATTAATCATTATTAAATTATAAATCTTATTGAAACTTCATCTTGTCATTATAAAGGCTACAGTGTATGTCTGAATTAAAGTCAATTGTGGTCAAAAACTAGAAAACCTAGTAATGTCTTCAACAATTGGTAACTAATTTTTAGCTCGACTATTATATATGAAATATATATAGTGGAGCTATCCTACTCAACCCGGCGTCGGCGTGAGCGTCTGCGTGTGTGTCTGCGTTAGCGTTAGCGTGCAAATGTTAAAGTGTTCGTACCACCCCAAATATTTTCTTTGTCCCTTGACTTATTGCTTTCATATTTTGCATACTTGTTAACCAACATGACCCCAACCCATAAACAATAGCAGAAAACTCTATCAAACATTTTGTCATAATTATGGCCCCTTTTCCACTTAGAATATGCAGCAAATGTTAAAGTTTTTGTACTACCCATTTATTTTCATTGTCCCTTGACATATTGCTTTCATATTTTGCATACTTGTTAACCAACATGACCCCAACCTATAAACAAGAGCAGACCACTGTATCAAGCATTTTGACATAATTATGGCCCCTTTTACACTTAGATAATTGAACATTTTGCTTAAATTGCCATAAGTTTTTTATTTATGATCACATTTTATTATTACTTTGACAAAACAACACTTACTTGAATACCACAATGGATTCCACCCAAACAATAAAAATTGTCTTATAAATGACCACACCCCACATTTTACCCCCTCTCAACCCTCCGCCCCCCCCCAAAAAAAAATAAAAATAAAAATAAATAAATGATTTTTTCCTTTTTTTATTTTTGAAAGATCGTCTAATAAATTATTGAATATGAACAATTTCCCCATAATGGCTTACGTTATACTGTCAAGCACTTGAACAGTTGAGCGCGCTGTCCTCTGACAGCTCTTGTTCAGATCTTATTTAATCGAGCTATACAAACATTTGAAAAAAACAACACTCAACACAATAAAAGTTGGAACATTTTTTATCCTATGATTCATGATTTCAAAGTAGTGTTTGGTATTTAATAAAGAATATAAATACAATGTAGATACAGGTATGAATTTTTGCAAAAACCTGCTTATCGTTTAGGTGCACTTTTTGCCCTAACAGGTGGTCTACTTAGTACATGTATGTAGTGAACAAAATGGATTTCTTTACAAATAATTTTACTTACAAAAATCAGATTAATTATCTCATTCATTTTTGTTTTTGAATATTCACAGTTGATGTACTGGAGACAGATTGGTCAGCCAGTGAAAGATGTTCTGTGGGTATTGAGAATAAATGGAATTCTAGCCAGACACAGGACATCTACTTACCTGTTTCCTGTCCATGTGGAAGTGAGTGTAGTTGTTATGGTTTCTGTTGAGCAGCAGAATTAATAATTGAACTTAAATCAGATCATGGAAATCTACTGACAAGATCCAGTGTCTAGGTGACATTGACTGGTTGGAATAGTAGTCTAGTGAGTAGTGGTACCAGAACTAAATGAAGACACTAGACATGTACGGACCTCTATCATGTCTTGGTGGAAGTGACTTAAGTTGGAATAGTTGTCTAGTGAGCAGCAGGAATTGAACTTAAGTCAGCCACTGGACCTGTACTTACCTCCATCATGTCTTGGTGGAAGTGACTAAGGTTGGGATTGTTGTCAAGTGAGCAGCAGGAATTGAACTCAAGTCAGCCACTGGACCTGTACTGACCTCCAACTTGTTGAGGTGGAAGTGACTGTGGCTGGGATTGTTGTCAAGTGAGCAGCAGGAATTGAACTCAAGTCAGCCACTGGACCTGGTCTGACCTCCAACTTGTTGAGGTGGAAGTGACTGCGGCTTGGATAGTTGTCAAGTCAAGAATTACAAGCCAAGTCTTGTCAGGTAAAATAAACTATATTTCAATAACAGCCACATGCAGCCGAATCACAGATTGGGTGCTGAACTATGGTTTAAGTTTAAGGTATGGGATATTGTGATCCCTCATTGTCTGCTGTCAAATGTGTGTTGCCTGTCATTTCAAGTACCACTTTTGGCTCTTGAAACCTTCCTTTAAACCACAGGAAAATATGTACATGTCTTTGCAGTCTTTATATACCCAATAGAGAAGAAATCCATATTTGATACTGTGTGTTGGAAATTTGTGTTGAACATTGAAGTTAAAGACAATTATTTATTAATTCCAGATAATAGCAAGTTGTTCTAAGCAATTCATTATCAAGCCTGTTATTTATCACCAGTATTAATGCGGTCAAATTATTTTGAATGAGTATTTCATAAATTCCATATATTTACCTCAAACATCATGTTTATGACTTTAGTTCCTGGACAAACAGAGAAGTTTGGTAAAAAAATTAATTTTGAGTTATCTCCCTTGGACTGGCATTACTCGTATATGTCACTCCATTTCCAAATGTAACATGATCCAACAAGGGAGGTCACATTTGGGTTGTTTACCAAAAGTGGTTCTTTATTACTTCACTTTACATGAGTCTAACTAACTTTAAGAGCTCTTTTCTAGTTGGATTAAACAGTCTGAAATCACCCTACTCCAGAAAGTCGAAACACTTATCTAACAGAACATTCAATTCCATGCTACATGCAAGCTATTTACAACACAAAAATTGTAAACCAAAAAGATTGGAATATTTGTTTTCACGGTTATAGACAGTGTTCCTTGTTGAAATCAACGTGCTATTGCTTCAAAATCATTTATTTATTGGTATACACAAGAAATGTCATTATGTGGTAGAATATTTGCAGAAATAAGAATTTTGAAAACATTTCGTGTCTGTCAACATTTTCCGATTGGTTTCGGAAGTTGCCGATCGTATTTATATACACTGTATTGATAGACGTAGGCCAAAGGACAGAATATCCTTCATATTTCAAGTGTGTCGGCCTTGATATTGTCACTTTATTAAATGAGAAGCAAAATCATACATGTATCAACCCGTTATAGTCAGTAACATTAAAATATTTGGGTGCAGTCATTTGTTTTTTGTAAACCGCGACATGCTGTTTTTCAGTAATTTTCGTAACCATTGGACATTTCACATCACAAGTTTTCGTATAAATGCGTATGTTTTCCTTCAAATATTCTACAACTTTCTTGGTGTATGCAAATACGTTAATGATTTAAAAGTAATATTACCTTGATTTTGGTCAGTGTAACATAACGCACACAAAACGCACATTTGGGGCATTGTTGGATTTATATAATGATCGAAATTTGTACCACATTTCATACAATCTTAAATAGGCAGCCATCTGGATCAACAAATCTTTAGCCTCGGGTTATAATTACCGGACACGAATATTTGCTTACCGTATGTGCCAATCTTCGGTCATTTCCGTATGTATTCGTTAGGTGTCCGTTGCATACGTATATTTAGGTTGCAGACACGTGACTTAACAAACGGCCAATCAGAATTGTACATGTAGACACGTGACGTTACACAGCCAATCAGAATTGTACACATTACAATTATCAAAGCTTTCGTTGTTTATATCTATATTTATAGACAGTCTTACTTAAACGGCCGAACATACAAGTCGCATTATTGCTGACTTTCGCGGGATGGGCCCATTGCGGGCTTCGCATGTATCTTGTATTTGACAAACATTTTGGAAACGTTGTGTTGTGTTAATAAGCAGAAATAAAACGCAAAGAAATCAGAAATGAACTTTGTTTGTTACTGTGTGATATCAACGAACAATGTGTAGTTACGCTACAGTCAGGAAGTCTTTATATAATTGCTTAAAAAGATGCCACAAATTTAGTGCATACAATATTTGAACCCCCCAGGCCCTACATATTTCATGTTATTCTTTTTTCGATAGTTCCATAAATTCCTATAACTTCGACCACCCACTTATTTTGGACATTATGCCACATACATGTATCTGATTAATCTTGAGTTATTTCTTTGTATTTAAAAATGCTATCACATCACATTTATTTTTTTGTTAACAAAATATTAATATTATATTTAGATTGAAAAAAAGGCATTTGTTTAAGATTTAGCTAAATTTGCTACACATGTAAAATAAAATGCCAATAATTTTTAGAATATTTACTTTAAATCAGTACGTTTTAATTTATTAGTCTAAAACATTATTAATTTATTGATTTATTAAAAAAATATTACAAACATAAAATGTTTTCCTAAAACAATAATGACATAACAGATTGATTTGAACATAGGAACTAATCACTGGGTTGCTAGGGTGCCATCCTAGGATTGTCATGTAACTATTAGGAAGTACCTGATATGTCAATTACTTTGCCTTTATTTTGTTGTTTAGACATGGAGTGTTTAATGAAATGTTTTACTTTTCTTCAACATGTTTTTATTCAGTATAAAAAGTCAATAAACTCTGCATTGTTGCTGAATAAACAATGCACTTGAAAATAGACTTTATGCTGATTGAAATTAAAGACAAAAAAACAACTTAAGCATCAGTATCTGTTCTTTCTGCGCAAAAGTGGCATTTATTGTTAGTGAGGCCACAACTTTTATATTTCTTGGGTTACAAAACCGCCGACCCTAATTTTTGGAAAATGGGAAAAAAAATAAAATCGGAAAATCGTCTTTTTTTATATATTTTTTTCCCGACCGCACTGAAAAACGAGCGAAACAAGAAAAAAAAACGATCCGGTTTGAGTTCGGTTGCGAATAAAATCAAGTAAGAACAATCAACGATTGGTTCACATATATTACAGAGATCGGGATATTTTTCAATGTGACACAGTATGTACCAGTCCTTTTATGGGCACTTCTCAAAATTTATTTAATTACAGACAATAGGAAAATCAGCGTCAGTAAAATGTCGACCGCATCAAAATTTATTTCCGAGTCTATGACGCATTTATATTGTTTAACATGTTAATTATATTAAACAAATCCGATATTATAGTAGATAAAAAAGTATTACCTTGCAATTTGATAATTAGTATAAATAATCCAATAAAACTCTGCCATTATTTACAATATATGTGTTTAGGAATTTTGTAAACACGTCCGCCATAGTTTATAGGAACTGTACAGAAAGTTTGGAAATCGGAACAAATCGGTATATCTCGGAAAATCATTGATAAATGTATTTGTCGTTTTAATGCTTAGGGCCGAATAATTTCGGCAAATCGGAACTCAACTTGCGTAAAATACTAGCTCAATTAACCGTTAAACTCCACCTCCGTTCTCTGCAAAAGATTCGAAGGCGGAGCTATGCACGTGCTATTATTAAATTGGAGGATTGCAATTGAGAAACAAACCCACGATTGGTTCGGCATGTTGATTGCTAGACAAAGGAAGCCAATTTTGTCGGCGCGAAATTTGTCGCTTTATTGCTTCAGACAGCAAGCGGCTTTCCTTTGATGACGTCAAACTGTCAATTCACACAAACTGCACATTTTCGGAAGACTTTAACTGGCTCCTTGTTTACAATTCCAGTAAAAACACTTGCTAACATTAAACTTTGGATTAAATTATCAAAATAAAGCAAAAACCAAGTTGACAAATATGATTGTATTGATTTGCGTCAGTTCAAATAAGACGTTTTGCGTTGTAAATCAACGAGTTTTCATGACAACAACAACTTTAACAAACATAACCGCGACGACGCGGGGATCGATCTACCTCGATTTTTTTTCATGGACGATGTCATAAGTCCAATAAGAGCAAACACAAACTTTGTGTATGAGTAGTTTATCTTATATAAGATTTATGCAACGGGCATCGCATTGCGTAATGGTGCGCATCGAATTACGGAAATGAAGCGCAGTTTTTCGTTTTAATGGGAGAAGAACGCATGTCATTTAATGGAGTGTTTAAAATTGCCTGATGTTACAAAAGGTGCTTTTAGGTGACTCATTTCATTTGAAGATATAGATGTGTTTCATTGCATAATTTGATTTTTCGTCTCTGTGTTAAGGTTATAAAAGATATGATGTCTTTGTTCTGATGTTATAAGTATTAACTTATTTTTCCAATGTTTTTTTTTTTTTTTTTTTTCGACCGCCCGATGGACCATTTTCAAAATAATTTTTGTAACCCATTAAAAAAAAAAGTCGTGGCCTGAAGAAGATACATTTTCAAGAATAAACATCAGAACTATAAATGTTTTTTAGAATGTGAGCATTTTCTCCAGTAATCTCATAGTACCAGTTTTTGGATAGAAATCCAATAGCATTATTTAAAAGTTTGCAATCCCTTGTTCCGAAATAAAAATCATTAACAAATACGCGGAGTAATTCATTTAAACAAACAGAAAATGCATTCTGAAATCTTTAATAGGTGTCCTGCAATCATTTGTAATCAATAACTTATGTTTAAAAAAATCATTGGTTCATGCTACCAATTGTAAAATATTGCAACCAATCCCTGAATAATGTAAATATGCCATGACGTTGGAATGACATATATATTTCGATCAGACTAGAATATTTATTTTACCCATTGTCTGTTATAAAAAATAGTTACATAGGTTACAACTCAAATTTCTTACTTAGTTTAAACTTATTATAATTTGTAAATTATCAACTGGTAGGAGAGAAACATACATTTATGTTTGTTCTCCCTTTCTTCTGTTTGAATCACATTCTGAAGAAGTACATGTATTTGAACTTAAGTAAATTACTTTATAACAAAGGAAATTAAATCAAATTTTGTCGCAAAATTTTATTTTATTTTGTATACTGTCTTGCTAAACTATTCGACCCTAACATAGTGACTGATTATATTCATAAATGTAGCAATATTTGTATGTTTCTTATTGGCTTTTGTGGTCTTGTGCTTCATTTAAATAAAAAAGCCTGTGTGGTAAGAGTGGTACAATTGTGTAGTAAAATATAACACCCTGATACCTGTGATGTTAATCAAGATTAAAGGTAGAGGTAAATATTACTGTAAAAGGGATTTGCAGGACTGTTATACACTTAGAAGCATGATGATGATCATACATTGTTTAACCCCTTAGAAATGATCTTCGTAAATTGATGTGGGGCCCTGCATAAAACAATAATCAGTTCTCGTGTTCGCTGCATAATACAATTAAATAAGGTTGACATGTTCGCCGCATAATACAAATACATGTAAATGAGACCAACGTGTTCACTGCATAAAACAACAATAAGGTCATTGTGTTTACTGCATAATACAACTAAATCATGGCGATCCATCCCATGACAAAGAAATTAGTTTTTTCAGTAATGTATGGAATTGATTTTGCGTTCATTTGCTGTTCTTGTTGATATCTGAGTTTTTCAAATGGCAGCGTTATATGTTCCCTTTGATATATTGCTCAAGAGCTAGAAGGTTACAACACTGCAGGGTATAAACCTCGTTTTTGTAAGTTAATACATGTTAATTATCCAAAAACTACTTCATTACATTTCTTCTGTATTTATTGTTTTTAACAACATACATCTGGAGCAGTTAGGCAAAACTTCTCTCATACAAAATTAATATAAACAATTGTTATGCCCCCCTTCGAAGAAGAGGGGGTATATTGCTTTGCACATGTCGGTCGGTTGGTCGGTCGGTCTGTCAGTCGGTCGGTCCGTCCACCAGGTGGTTTCCAGATGATAACTCAAGAATGCTTAGGCCCAGGATCATGAAACTTCATAGGTACTGTAATACTTAGACACTTCTAAGTTGTCAGGATAGAACAAACGACCGAGTTAAGGTTTAACAAATCTATTCATTCAAATCGTAGAACGCGTCTTAAGAAGTTTGGTTTACGAATAAATAACTATAAGTATGATGAAGGTGCGCAGCATCACTGTTACTTGATTACTATTTTAAATAACTTAAAAGAATACTTAAGATTTTACAGAACTATTCCCTACCATTATGATGGCTTTAGCTTAAGCTGGTAGGTTTCCTACTTTTAAATGACGTGGATTTTGAGTCATTGACCGAGGTGAAGAATCCGTGATGCTGCGCGCTATTTATAGTGAAGATGCTTTAGGATTCCGAAACTTAGGCGTCCCAACCAATCAGCGTGCACTTAGGAATTCCTTAACCAATAAAACAAGTTTACAAAGAGCCATTTTCCTAAACAGCATTTCGGAATCCTAAATCAACAAAGTAAGTCAATAATATGAGTTGTTACATTATAAAAAGCAATTTGTATTAAAACACATAACATTAATACATAATATCAGGCAGAAATGTTCTGCATTTAAATTCTGTTAAACATTTTAATAATACAATGGAAACATGAAACTAAATGATGAATAGGCTTTCTACGCCTAACAAAATAGTTCCAAAGCATTTGCAACTGGAACATAACTTTACCAAAATGCAATACACAAATGCATCCTTAGATTAATAATACAAGTGAAAGCCATTAATTTTGGAGAACAATAGTTAGGAATAACAAATTATATTGTGCAATTGAAAATGTAGGTCGTATTCCTACACAGCTGGCTGACAGCGTCATAGTAAACAAACATGGAGCGTATTTTTGGATTGGAATTACGGAATTGTGACAAACAATGGATTGTTAGCAAGTATCTGGAGTTAATAAAACATGTGTAAGTAGATTTAATTGATAATTTCATAACTGTTACATATTACAGTACATTGATCATGACTCGCAGATGACCCCTATTGATTTTGAGGTCACAAGGTAAAAGGTCAAGGTCACTGTGACCCGAACTAGTAAAATGGTTTTCGAATGATAATTCATGAACGCTTATGCCTAGGATCATGAAACTTGATAGGTAGATTGATTATGACTCGCAGATGACCCCTATTGATTTTCAGGGCACTAGATCAAAGGCCACGGTCACAGTGACCTGAAATAGTAAAATGGTTTCCGGATGATAACTCAAGAACGCTTATGTCTAGGATTATGAAACTTGATAGGTAGATTGATCAAGACTCGCAGATGACCCCTATTGATTTTCAGGTCACTAGGTCAAAGGTCAAGGTCACGGTGACCCGAAATAGTAAAATGGTTTCCGGATGATAACTCAAGAACGCTTATGCCTAGGATCATGAAACTTGATTGGTAGATTGACCATGACTTGCAGATGACCCCTTTTGATTTTCAGGTCACTAGGTCAAAGGTCAAGGTCACGGTGACCCGAAATAGTAAAATGGTTACCGGATGATAACTCAAGAACGCTTATGCCTAGGATCATGAAACTTGAAAGGTAGATTGATCATGACTCTCAGATGACCCCTATTGATTTTCAGGTCACAAGGTCAAAGGTCAAGGTCACGGTGACCCGAAATAGTAAAATGGTTTCCAGATGATAACTCAAGAACGCGTATGCCTAGGATCATGAAACTTGATAGGTAGTTTGATCATGACTGGCAGATGACTTCTATTGATTTTCAGGTCACTAGGTCAAAGGTCAAGGTCGCGGTGACCCGCAATAGTAAAATGGTTACCGGATGATAACTCAAGAACGCTTATGCCTAGGATCATGAAACTTGAAAGGTAGATTGATCATGACTGGCAGATGACCCCTATTGATTTTCAGGTCAAAGGTCAAAGTCACAGTGACCCGAAATAGTAAAATGGTTTCTGGAGGATAACTCAAGAATGCTTATGCCTAGGATCATGAAACTTGATAGGTAGATTGATCATGACTCGAAGATGACCCCTATTGATTTTGAGGTCACTAGGTCAAAGGTCAAGGTCACAGTGATCCGAAATAGTAAAATGGTTTCTCGATGATAACTCAAGAAAGCTTATGGCTAGGATCATGAAACTTCATAGGTACATTGATCATGACTCGCAGATGACCCCTATTAATTTTCAGGTCACTAGGTCAAAGGTCAAGGTCACAGTGACAAAAAACATATTTACAAAATGGCTGTCACAACAACTGAGAGCCCATATGGGGGGCATGCATGTTTCACAAACAGCCCTTGTTAGGTAATTGTATTAAAATGCGCAGACATGTTATATTGTAGATAATTGTATAACCTTAATGTTGCCTTGCTAGGCTTTTCTTGTAAGCATGAATGTGGCTGTCCCACTTGTGTTTTCTGATAATAATTCGCACTGTTTGTATTAACCCTAAGCTACCAATAAAAAGAACAATTTTTAGCAATTATCTGATATGACTGTAAAGTGGTTTACTCTTTATCGTGTTTAATTTGGTTGAAGTTGTATGCATGAACTAGGATGTACATGATTGTAATACTTAGCTATCTTTTCTTCACAGTCTACATTTAAGCATGCCTTTCCGTTTACCAGATCTGCTTGACGCTACTCACCAGTGGTTATTTCCGTTGATCACAATAATAATAATAAGTGACAGCAAAATGTGTCTAGTACTAAAATTAATATATTTATGAGAAGACCAAAAATATTGTGTATGCCCCTGCATTGACTGATTTGGGAGGTACATATTGATTGACCCATCCTTCCATCTCTACAGGGTGAACACAAATCTTTCTTACTTGCATGGATTTTGTACTTGAACACTACCAACACACCCATATCAACCTTACTGCACGTTGCTGTTGACGCTCACCTACTTTTGGTTTAGACTAATGCAGAGTCCAATCTCTTGTAGGCTAAGAGCTTATATAGGCTGAGAGCTTGTATAAGCTTTATTGCTAAATAAATGTTGTTGTTGTTTATCCCTTTACCACTTAGCTCCGTATTTTGACGCATTTGCATTCCCTCAGAAAGTTAAATTTAAATAAAGACCTATCTTACTAGATGCAAGTTTAAAAGGCTTCATTTCAAACTCTTAAATACTGATTAGCAGCAAACATCATAAAACCTGAACAGCCTGCGAGTTACTCACAGGCTGTTCTGGTTTTATGCTGTTTTCACATAGCCATTTTTACATTGCTTTGAGTGGGAAAGGGTTAATTAAAATGTAAGTATTCCATCTAACAACATTTTCGCTTTCTACAATGCTTAAACACTGACATGGATGGTTTCTATGAACACTCTTAATAAACTAAAATCACCTGCTTCATCTTGACTATGAAATTGACCAACTTTGGGACTTACACTCAGAAGGTCTAAATTTCGGTTACACCAAATTTACCCATCTTTAGTTTCTCCTTGAAATTAACCTCATTTTTTACTCTGGCCTAGTTCTTTGTTAATTATACTCCACCAAACGAATTTGAGCTTGTCTGTTGGTCAGTCGGTCTGTCGGTCGGTTGGTCTGTCGCTCCGTATAAAGTGTCCGCTCTCTGATTAAAGTTGTTTTCATCCAATCTTCACCAAACTTGGTCAGATGTTATATCTAGGTGATGTCTAGGTCAAGTTCGAATATGGGTCATGCCGGGTCAAAAACTGGGGTCTTGGGTTCACTTAGTGTGTTTTCAACATTGATAATGGTGTCCGCTCTCTAATTCAAGTAGTTTTCATCTGATCTTCACCACACTTGGTCAGGAGTTGTATCGAGATAATGTGTAGATCAAGTTCAAACTTGGGCAATGCTGGGTCAAAAACTAGGTCACGGGGTCACTTAGTGCGTTTTAAACATTGAGCATGGTGTCTGCTTTTTTTGTTAAGACAACATGCAAAATATTCTGTTTCAATGGGTCATGTGGGGGTATTCGTCACGTCTGTGACAAAGCTCCAGTTATAATTGTCATTATTCAAGCTCCTTGTAATGCCTAACGTTTTATTTCAATTTGCTGTCCAGTCATTGTTTTTTGTCTGTCTGTTTGAGAGTAACCATCAATGATATATTTGATCTTGCATCAATTATGATTATGAAGAGCTTTGTTTCATGCAAGGGCATTGTATTTTGACAATTGCTAGGATATTCTATATACCGGACTTCATTTTTAATTTGACATTGACCTCAAACTTAACAAGCACTTCTTTGGGGTCTAATTGTGAAGCCACTGACCAAGTCAGATTATTGTAACGTTTAATAACAAGCAATAATGAAGAGAGTGTGACAACCACTTCTGGGGAATTAGTCACCATCTATGAGAAACAAAACGCTCTCATTCAATACAGCAGTATAACACAAAAAATAATGCTCATTGCTTTATAAAATTCTTATTTCAAGTAGATTTTTTTTTATCAGATCAGGCATATAGATCTTTAATAATTAAATGCAACCTCTTCTGTCATATCAAAATAGAAGACTTAAAAGCCTGTAAACAGATGCTCAATACTAAGATTTTACAGTAAAACATTTATTTATTCTTTTGGGGTAATGATATATTTAAACATTTGGATTTCACAATAAATGATATTTAAAAACATGTGTACATTTTTTTAAATAATAATAATTATAAATAATATTACAAAAAAAGGTTTTGTGGAGTTGTGTGGAGTTGGTCTGTGTTAAAAAAAAAGATAGATAATAATTGACACAAATTGGTCTCAGCATGTTCATTAAATAATAACAGTATGTTTCCGAAAGAACATATAACACAGGCAAGTGTTATATGGTGTTCAACAAATGTCTAATGTAAATGACAATATTTAATCTGCCCATCATTTATATACATTATATAATATATTACATGTATTTTTCTGTTTTTGACAAAAAAAGCATGAGCATTGCTAATGATGAAGCTGATGATTTAGATGATGATGATGAGAATGATGAGAAGGATGATAAGGATGATAATGATGATGATGATGATGGTGATGATGGTGATGGTGTTGTGGTGGTGGTGGTGGAGATGATGATGGTTATGATGGTGATGATGATGATGATGTTGAAGATGATGATGAGGAGGAAGAGGATGATGATGATGATGATGATCACGATGATGATGATGCTTCTGCTGCTGCTGATGATGATGATAATGGCGATGGTGATGGTGGTGCTGGTGGAGTCGATGATGACGATGATGATAATGATGATGAGGATGATGATGATGATGATGATCATGATGATGAAGATGATGATGATGATGATGATGATGATGATGATGATGATGGTGGTGGTGGTGATGATGATGATGATGATGATGATGATAATGATGATGATGATGATGATGATGATGATGATGATGATGATGATGATGATGATGATGATGATGATGGTGGTGATGATGATGATGGTGATGATTGTCATGATTGTCATGATGGTGATGATGGTGGTGATGATGATGGTGATGATGGTGATGATGATGATGATGATGATCATGATGATCATGATGATCATGGTGATGATGGTGATGGTGATGATGACGATTATTATGAAATTTATACAGATATTATGATTATTATTTGACAATTGTGATAATGATGATGAAGAAAATGATGATAATGCACTGACTCTTGTTACTCATATTTATTTATTTTTTCCTCAAAATCATGGCTTTAAGGTGCTGGGTAAATTTCTTTAGAAGTTTTTGATAAAACCTTGCGAAAACCACCTGTTAAGTTTTTTTAGTTTCATGCAGTTTTAGATAAATGCCACAGAACCATTTGCGCTCTTGTGTTCTTTCTTGTATACCTCCATGGCCAGTCAGGCCTTTGCCTGGATTAAAAACAATCAGGAATTGAGTTTAATGATGCTTACCATTGCTAATCTTAAATCATGACAAGTTTGTATTTTATTTTATTTTCACTGTAAACCAAAATAATCTATCTCATGTGAACACATTGCATCCTATCAATGTTTGTGGTTCTGCTTTAAAAGAAAATTCAACAACACCAACATCTTTAATAAAAAAGTAACACTCTGGTCACAATGCACATGCTATATGTCTCGTCGTTAACATTAACTTATACAATTTACATTGTATCCAAAACTGTGTATTTTTTTAAGGCTAGGGACCAAGTACTGACTGTACAATACTGATCTATACATCGTATCTTACAAGCTGTTTCTTGTGAAAAGTTTGCTGTCTCATCATGTGTTTTAAAAGTCCAGCTTTAGACAGAACTTCACTAACAACACCCTACCAGCTCACTCGAAAATATGTATAATAGGTGCCCAATATACATAATTATGAATCTTTATCATGACATGGCAGTGATGGGGAAAGATTTGTACTTAATATCATTCAACATGTATTTCTATGAAGTCAGTCAAGAGCCACTTATTCAGAAAACGGATGCAATTTTTATGCCCCCCTTCAAAGAAGAGGGGGTATATTACTTTGCTCATGTCGGTCTGTCTGTTGGTCGGTCGGTCAGTTGGTCGGTCCGTCCACCAGGTGGTTGTCAGACGATAACTCAAGAACGCTTGGGCCTAGGATCATGAAACTTCATAGGTACATTGATCATGACTTGCAGATGACCCCTATTGATTTTGAGGTCACTAAGTCAAAGGTCAAGGTCACAGTGACCCGAAATAGTAAAATGGTTTCCGGATGATAACTCAAGAACGCATACGCCTAGGATCATGAAACTTCATGGGTAGATTGATCATGACTCGCAGATGACCCCTATTGATTTTGAGGTCACTAGGTCAAAGGTCAAGGTCACGGTGACCCGAAATAGTAAAATGGTTTCCGGATGATAACTCAAGAACGCATACGTCTAGGATCATGAAACTTCATGGGTAGATTGATCATAACTCGCAGATGACCCCTATTGATTTTGAGGTCACTAGGTCAAAGGTCAAGGTCACGATGACCCGAAATAGTAAAATGATTTTCGGATGATAATTCAAGAACGCATATGCCTAGGATCATGAAACTTTATAGTTAGATTGATCATTACTCGCAGATGACCCCTATTGATTTTCAGGTCACTAGGTCAAAGGTCAAGGTCACGGTGACCCGAAATAGTAAAATGATTTTTGGATGATAACTCAAGAATGCACATGCCTAGGATCATGAAACTTCATAGGTAGATTGATTATGACTCGCAGATGACCCCTATTGATTTTGAGGTCACAAGGTCAAAGGTCAAGGTCACGGTGACCCTAAATAGTAAAATGATTTTCGGATGATAACTAAAGAACGCTTTTGCCTAGGATCATGTCACTTCATAGGTACATTGATCTTGACTTGCAGATGCCCCCTATTGATTTTCAGGTCACTAGGTCAAAGATCAAGGTCACAGTGACAAAAGTCGTATTCACACAATGGCTGCCAGTACAACGGACAGCCCATATGGGGGGCATGCATGTTTTACAAACAGCCCTTGTTATTAACTGCTCTTCCTAGAAATCCACTATTTAAGTACTCACAGTCAACAAGGATGAATGTTGACCCTCTTGTTTTACTGAAGCTGTCTTATCCAGATGTTTTGGCCTAGATTTCTTACCATACTTGTATGCAGCAAGAAAATTGATGGCAGATATAATTGCGCTCATGTTCATATTCTTTGCAGGTTTATGCTGTTTGCATCTGCCTTCAATGTCAACATTAGTAGATTTCACGCAAACAATCTGCCTTCCATGTAAACAAAAATAGATTTTACGCAAACATTTGACGATATCTGCAAGGCGCAGGATGTTAGTCCAAAATTTTAAATTAAGGATGTTTGCGTATCTATGAATATTTGGAATATTGAAGTAATTGAACTATGGCCGTATAGACGTATATATATATATATTTGATATAAAGTGATAATGCTGGAACAAGGCTTACTTAATTATTTAAATAAATAATTTTATAAAATTTAATAAATATTTGATAAAATATTTATTGCAGGACCTTTGCCCCATAAGCATTCAATTATGGTTGTCAAGGACAGAAAAACATTAATAACTGAAAAAGGAACCATACTGCGCTAGATAAAACATTCGCACAAAAGAGAAGGGGGGGGGGGCGCTACAAAAAAATAACATTAAAGATTGAGGTTATTTTCACTGATGTAAATGTGGAGTGGTATTTCACTGTTGTAAAAATGGGGTAATATTTCACTGATGTAAATTTGGGGTGGTATGCAGGGATCTCAATAACTAAATTTTGAGCCAACAAGCCAAAATGTGAAACCAACAGGCCTTCTAGTGGTGGTCAACCAGGCACTTAAATTTGAGCATTTTTCTGTGCCAGTGTTTTTTTTTCTCCAATAGGGGAATGGTTGCGGGGCCCATCCAAAGGGGAAAAACGCGTCGTTTTTTAGGAAAAGGGGAAACTTAAGAAGTCATTCTTTTATATGTAATGATATTTATTATATGAATACACATGTTTGTATAAATGTAATATTCACAGCTGAATGTCTCAGTTCTTTTTCTTAAAAATGTATCAATGATTTGTTCATTTTTTTAGCTCATCTATTTTTTTTAAAAAATTATGAGCTATTGTCATCACCTTGGCGTCGGCGTCTGCGTCGGCGTCGGCGTCCTGTTAAGTTTTGCGGTTAGGTCCACTTTTCTCAGAAAGTATCAATGCTATTGCATTCAAACTTGGTACACTTACTTACTATCATGAGGGGACTGGGCAGGCAAAGTTAGATAACTCTGGCGTGCATTTTGACTGAATTATGTGCCCTTTTTATACTTAGAAAATTGAAAATTTTGGTTAAGTTTTGCGTTTAGGTCCACTTCATTCAGAAAGTATCAATGCTATTGCATTCAAACTTGGTACACTTACTTACTATCATGAGGGGACTGGGCAGACAAAGTTAGATAACTCTGGCGTGCATTTTGACAGAATTATGTGCCCTTTTTATACTTAGAAAATTGAAAATTTTGGTTAAGTTTTGTGTTTAGGTCCATTTTATTCCTTAAGTATCAAAGCTATTGCTTTCATACTTGCAACAATTACTAACTATCGTAAGGGGACTGTGCATGCAAAGTTATGTAACTCTGACTGGCATTTGGACGGAATTATGGGCCCTTTATACTTAGAAAATTGAAAGTTTGGTTAAGTTTTGTGTTTTGGTCCACTTTACCCCTAAAGTATCATAGATATTGCTTTCATACTTGGAACACTCGCAAACTATCATAAGGGTACAGTAAAAGGACAAGTTGCATAACTCTGGATGTCATTTTTACGGAATTATGGCCCTTTTTTGACTTAATAACTTTGAATATATGGTTAAATTTTGTGCTTCGATCCACTTTACTTCTTAAGTATCAAGGCTATTGCTTTCAAACTTCAAATACTTTCATGCTATCATGAGGTTACTGTACCTGGCAAGTTGAATTTTACCTTGATCTTTGAATGACCTTGACTCTCAAGGTCAAATTATTAAATTTCGCTAAAATTGCCATAACTTCTTTATTTATGATTAGATTTGATTGATACTTTGACAAAACTACTCTTACCTGACATACCACAATAGACTCCACCCAAACCATCGCACATGCCCCCCCCCCCCCAAACCCCCCCCCCTATTTTTTTTTTTTTTAAGATTATCTCACAAATGACCACCACACCCTCACACTATACCCCCACCCCACCCCACCCCCTCCCCAATTTTTTTTTAAACGGTTAAAAAACAAACAATTTATTTTGATTATTTTATGTTTGAAATACTGTCCAACCATCGCACCCAAGAATCCCCCCCACCCCCCCTCCCCCCACCCGAATCCCCCCCCCTATTTTTTTTTTTTTTTTTTTTTTTTTTTTAAGATCATCTCACAAATTACCACCACACCCTCACACTATACCCCCCCACCCTCACCACCCCCCAATTTTTTTTTTTGAAACGGTTAAAAAACACAAATATTTATTTTTATTATTTTATGTTTGAAATACCGTCCAACCATCGCACCCAAGAATCCCCACCCCCACCCACTCCCCCACCCCCACCACCCCCCCCTTTTTTTTCCCTTTTTTTCGCATTTTTCGCATTTTTGGAAGATAATGTAATAAATGTCCACACCCCCACACAATGCACCGCTCTTCACTCCACCCCTCCCTCCTTTGTGATTGAAAATGAGAGTCCCTTCACCTTTAAAAAGAAAATAGATGAGCGGTCTGCACCCGCAAGGCGGTGCTCTTGTTTTACATTAGTTTCAGTCAGTTCAGCCGTCATGCACAGTATCAGTTTTCCAAGCCAATTAGAGTCTAATTGGGATTTTTTTAATCAATGAAATGGCAAAGGTGAGCATTTTTTATCAATAAAATGGGCCAAATTGGAATATTTTTATCAACAAATATTGACACAATATAGATACATCAAGCCTTTTCTTGGCCATTTTGGAAACAATTTTAATTCATGAAGTCCACTGGGGGAACCTAATTTAATATAACTCTTTAAAATAATAAAAAATCATATTAATTATAGTTATATACCTTGTTAGTTGTTTATAAAATGAATTTGAGATATAACTATCATGAGGCAGTTGTTTCTAAAAAAAAAAAAAAAAAAATAATATTTTTTTTTTTTTTTTTACTTCTGGAGGGGATTAAAAAAAATGGGGGAAAATATATACTATTTTTGGAGGGGAATGGGGCCGAATATCAGCCCCGAAATTGCCATAACAAAAGCACTGTGTGCATTTTATGTATTTTAGCTTTTTTAACTAACAAAAGATAAATAAAAAAACTCTTTATTACTTTATTAAAATTTTCGATTTTAGATTGGGAATGGGGCAGAAATGGGGCCCTGATTGTCCGTGAACCATGCACATTTTGCGTAACACTTCTAGTTTGAAACGTAACTTAATTAAAACTAACTTTCACAACAACAAAAACTTTGCATTTACGCAACAAATATGGGGTGGTATTTCACTGATGTAAATATGGGTTGGTAATTCACTGATGTTAATATGGGGTGGTATTTCACTGATGTAAATGTGGGGTGGTATTTCATTAGTGTAAATATCGTATTGATAATTCACTGATGTACATGTAAATATTGGGTGGTATTTCACTGATGTAAATATGGGGAGGTATTTCATTAGTGTAAATATCGGATGATAATTCACTGATTTACATGTAAATATGGGGTGGTATTTCACTGATGTGAATATGGGGCGGTATTTCACTGATGTATATTTGGGGTGGTATTTCATGGAATTATTCACAGAACAGTTTATTTATAATGATAGTGTTAAACTTAATGTCAAATAAAGAATGTGTGTTGTTGACCGAATAAATATGGTTATATGGTGCAAAAATTAGGGCCCAGAAGACAATTAACCAATCATATTTGTCCTGCTATGGTATCAGTGTTTTTTTTGTTCAAATTTGGGTCCGGTATGGGGGCCCATTCCATATTGAAAGAAGTATATATATTTTCCCAAATGGGACCAACAAATTCCCAATTGAAAGTTTTAAAAAAAGTATTTTTATTATAAGGATACAAATTTTAATTATCTCCAAATCCAGCTCTTTAAGTTGAACCTTATACAATATTATATTGCAATACTTTTATTATCCGTTATAAAGTATTTGTTAGCATGAAATTAACAAGATTAATTTCAAAATGTTAGTACATAAGACGTGATACTTCTCAAATCAAAGTGAACCAGCCCCATTCTCAAAATAGTGAACAAAAACACTGGGTATATTTAGGACAAACATCTTGTCCAAACACTGGGTATATTTAGGACAAACATCTTGTCCGTTATAATTTTATTGACAGTTGTCTCATTTAAAGACATTGACTTGTAAAATGTATTTTTAGCGAGGCTGTTTTTGGAGAAAACCCAAGCTATTGTCATAGCCAGCTTGTCCGCCGTCCGACGTAGGCGTCCTGCTAAAACCTTAACATTAGCTCTAAAATCAAAGTGCTTCCACCTACAACTTTGAAACTTCATATGTAGATGCACCTTGATGAGTTCTACACTCCACACCCATTTTTGGGTCACTAAGTCAAAGGTCAAGGTCACTGTGACCTTTAATATCAAACTTTAACATAGGCTCTAAAATCAAAGCGCTTCCATCTACAACTTTGAAACTTTATGTAGTTGCACCTTGATAAGTTCTACATGCCACACCCATTTTTGGGTCACTATGTCAAAGGTCAAGGTCATAGTGACCTCTAATATAAAACTTTAACAAAAACCTTAACATTGCCTCTAAAATCAAAGTGCTTCCACATACAACTTTGAAACTTGATATGTAGATGCACCTTGATGAGTTCTACACGCCACACCATTTTGGGTCACTAGGTCAAAGGTCAAGGTCACTGTGACCTCTAAAAAAAATTAAAAAAATCTGACAAGCTTTCGGAGCCGAGCGTGGCATCCGTTATGCGGTGCTCTTGTTTAAAAATAGCGATACCATGACATTTACTGGTAATGAAACACTTAATTATTGAATATTTCAATCCCAAATTGAACAATTGGGTTGTTTACCTAGTTATTGCTGTTAAATTAATAAAAGGACTTTTTATTTCCGTATCCGATATCAAGAATGTGTTTTCAACTTGTAGGTGGATCATGCTCAAACTTTTACAGCTGAGGGACATTAGTGTGCAAATAATCGTAAATACATGTACAGACAACCAGTTGTGTCAGAATTATGGCCCATTGTATGATTTTCAATAATATATAAGCCCAAATATTTTGTGTACTCAATTTCTCCTTAAGTTTGCGCCAAATGTTTGTAAAAAACTTTCACAGCTTAAATTCTTTTTTGCTTTTGAAAAACCAAGATTAATACCACGTTTTTCAAGCAAGTTTTTTTAGGTACGATAAACCTGATAACTGCGGCATCCGTGCCGAGAAAGACTCTTTATTAATTTGAATGACTTGTGTTAATTTTAATCTTGCGATTAATTTGGAAAATGAATTGCGTCTAATATTATGCAATTGCAAACAACTTAAGTGCCTTCAGCGCTTTGATTTTTCTATGGACTGTATAGGCCTTGAAAGTGTGTACTCAACTCCTCCTAAACTGCTGAGCCGATTTTGCTCACACTTTTATAGTAGAATGACCTTAATGTAAATATAATTATATAGAAAGGACTGTGTGCCATTTTAGCAGAATTTTGTCATTTTTTATTATTTTTAGGGCCCACCAAGTGGGAGGCATTTAGCAATGTACTTGTCAATCAAACTGTCCATCCGTAAGTTCGTCCTTGATAACGTCCGTCTTGAAACTTATGCTGTGTATCTCTTTTGTTTTATAGCTACTGGGTGGATCTCTTTCAAACTTTCACAGTTGGATGTTTTTTATATGTATATGCTTGTAAAGAGGTTTTATGTGAAACACTTTTTGGCAGAATAATGGTCCTTGTTATCCCACACAAAGGCTGATGGATATAGAAATGGCCTTTTCCGTCCGTTAGTCGGTCAGTTTGTCCATCTTTCTGTCACAAAGCTTGTTAGGGCTATATCTATGAAACTATATAAGATATCAACATGGCACTTCATGGATGTGTAGATATCAATGAGGAGAAGTGCCATGCACAATACACATAACTCAAACTTTCTTCAATAAGAGTTATTGCCATTTGTTTCCGTATCATGGAACATTTTAGCGCTTTATCACAGATGCCATGCAAGATTTCAACATGAAACTTCATGGGTGTATCAATATTAATTAGGAGAAGTTCCGTGACTAAGAACCATGACCCTTCACTTTCTTAAATTAGAGTTATTGTCTTTTGTTGTTTTTGTACAATGGAATTTTACATGGTTATATCTCAGATATGATAATTCATGGATGTGAAGAAATCAATGAAAAGAAGTTACATGAACATAACCATAACCCTGCATTTTCTTAACTCATAGTTAATGCCCTTGGCTGTTTTTGTATGATGTAACTTTTCAAGGCTATATCTCAGATACAATACCATATTTCAACATGTAAATTCATGGGTGTTAGATATCAATGAGGAGAATTCATAAACAAATTACCATACACTTAATTATTATTTATGAGTATACCTTTATATCAAAGGATTTGCACCCATCCACAACTCAATTTATGTTTCGGGGGATATGAATTCAACGAATGTACTGGTTCTTTTTTTACACACCTGAGTACAAAATGCGGTGAGCTATGGTAGTAGCTGGCCCAGCGGCGTGTCGTCTGTTGTCATTTGTAAGAGGTCAGTTGTCAATTAGCTCCAAATCGCCAAGCGTATTTTCATCAAAAAGCACAGATTTCATAGTTGTTATGTCACATCATCAGTGGTCGTTTATAGTATTTTGTTAAATCTAACCCAGCGACTACTTTAACTTCCTGCTTTGACCAGCGCGCTTTCTCTGTCAGTACGATCTCAGACCAGAAAGTGGTTGACGATTGTCCGTGCTTACAAAAGGAAGAGTTGAAGGAGAGAGTGCGTAGTCTGAAGGCAGGAAAATCTCCAGGAGTGGACAACTTCTTTTCTGAGCTGATTAAGCACTGAAGAGAAGCCTTATGTTTAAATGATATTAAAGAAAGGAATTTTGATGTGTGGAGTGTTGCCAAAATTATGGCCTTGTGTCTGTTTTTTGCCACTAAAGAATATTATATATTCTCAAAATGTGTTTTATTATTTCCTCTTTTACTTCTGTGTGAATCTTTCCATAACTTTCATAGTTTAAGTACATCAGTAAAGAACGGAATTTTGACAGCCACCAATTTGGCCCTTTGTGTTTTAAACCAGGTTTTCCGAAGGAAAAAACTGGTTATTAGATTGGGGATGTCGGCGGGCGGGCTGGTGGGCCGGCGGGCGGAACAAGCTTGTTGGGGCCATAACTTTGTCGTTCATTGTCAAATTTTAAAATCATTTGGCACATTTGCTCACCATCATTAGAGGGTGTGTCACGCGAATGAATTACGTCAATATCTCCAAGGTCAAGGTCACAATTTGAGTTTGAAGGTCAAAAATGGCCTTAAATGAGCTTGTAAGGGCCATAACTTTGTGATTCATGGTGAGATTTTAAAATCATTTGGCACATTTGTTCACCATCATTAGACGGTGTGTCGCGCGAAAGAATCACGTCGATATCTCCAAGGTCAAGGTCACAACTTGAGTTTGATGGTCAAAAATGGCCATAAATGAGCTTGTCTGGGCCATAACTATGTCATTCATTGTGACATTTTAAAATCATTTGGCACATTTATTCACCATTATTGGACACTGGTTATTAGATTGGCGATGTCGGCGGGCGGGCTGGTGGGCTGGGGGGCGGCACAAGCTTGTCCGGGCCATAACTTTGTCGTTCATTATCAGATTTTAAAATCATTTGGCACATTTGTTCACCATCATTAGATGGTATGTCGCGCGATAGAATTACGTCGATATCTCCAAGGTCAAGGTCACAATTTGAGTTTGAAGGTCAAAAATGGCCATAAATGAGCTTGTCCGGACCATAACTTTGTCGTTCATTGTCAGATTTAAAAAGAATTTGGCACATTTGTTCACCATCATTGGGCGGTGTGTCATGCAAAAGAATTACGTCGATATCTCCAAGGTCAAGGTCACAATTTGAGTTTGAAGGTCAAAAATGGCCATAAATGAGCTTGTCTGGGCCATTACTTTGTGATTCATTGTGAGATTTTAAAATCATATGGCTCATTTGTTCACCCTTATTGGATGGTGTGTTGCGCGAAAGAATTACTTCAAAATCTCCAAGGTCAAGGTAGCCACAACTAAAAATATATTGATTTTGAAACAACTATGTAACTATGAACAATCAGTAACAATGCACATTTTGATTTTGAGTTGTCTCTCTTTATCAGACTTTTTATGCGCCCGGTAGGGTGGCATATAGCAGTTGAACTGTCCGTCAGTATGTCAGTATGTGTGTATGTCAGTCTGTCTGTCCGTCCGTCAAAAAAAACCCCTTCAAGTTTAACGTGGGCCATAACTTTTGCATTATCGAAGATAGAGACTTGATATTTGGCATGCATGTGTATCTCATAAAGCTGCACATTTTGAGTGGTGGAAGTTCAAGGTCAAAGTAATCCTTCAAGGTCAAAGGTAAAAAAATAAATAATTTCAAAGCGGCATTCTCATGAAGCTGCACATTTTTAGTGGTGGAAGTTCAAGGTCAAGGTCATCCTTCAAGGTCAAAGGTAAAAAATAAAATAAAAACAATAATAAAAAAAATCAAAGTGGCGTTCTCATGAAGCTGCACATTTTGATTGTTGGAAGTTGAAGGTCAAGGTCATCCTTTAAGGTCAAAGGTAAAAAAATAAAAATTTTTTTTTATTTATTTCAAAGCGGCGCAATAGGGGGCATTGTGTTTCTGACGAACACATCTCTTGTTGTTTTTTTCTAATTGAAATCAAGGTCAATTTTACACAAGGGGGTTAACAATACACGTTTTGAATTGTCTCCCTTTATCAGACTTTTTTCAACTGAAAACCTGGTTTTGTGACAATTTTGTCCATTGTTTGCCATTTGTAGAATATAATAGTCGATCTGTGTGTGTCCAAACATGTACCATGGGGTCATCAGTGTCAAATGTGACGCATTTCTAGTTTCTTTGGAAGAATATGTTAATTTAAAAACATACGTTTTTTAACTCAACTTTTCTTTAAAAGCTGGCAAATTTCACTCAACAGCCTAAGAAAGTTCATATTTAAGTGATCTTAAAGGGAGGCATTTTTTGTGCAATCAACTATTGCAAAATTATGTCTGTCATTTTTCATGTATTGAGATATATATATGTGCGCTTCATAAAATTATGACTGTTTGTAGTATTTTGCTCAAGTTTTAAGTATATTAAGAAGATTTTTTGGTTATAATTTATATTTGATTAAATTTGACTGTGTCCATGGGGAATGAGTGTCTGTGACATATCTAGTTCTGCATGATATGGACTGAAAGCGGCACATACATATTAACATTTGTTCTCTTTTTTTGTGTAAGAATTGTTTATTATACCCCCATTAACATTGGTAATGGAAGCTATATAGGAGTCACTTTGTCGGTCTTTCGGTTGGTCTGTCGGTCGGTCGGTCTGTCGCTCTGTCGGTCTGTACCGAAACTTCATCCGATCTTCACCAAACTTGGTCACAATTTGTGTGTAGATGATGTTTAGGTTATGTTTGAATATGGGTCATGCCAGGTCAAAAACTAGGTCGCTGGGACACTTAGTGTGTTTTAAACAGAAAGTTTAACCGGACCAAAAATGCTTTTCCGGGCCATAACTTTATCATTTATTGTGAGATTTAAAAAAAATCTTTTGGCAAATTTGTTCACCATCATTGGACGGTGTGTCGCGCGAAAGAATTATGTCGTTTTCTCCAAGGTCAAGGTCACACTTTGAGTTCAATGATTAAAAAATGGCCTTAAATGAGCTTGTCAAGGCAATAACTATGACGTTCATTGTAAGATTTTAAAATCGTTTGGCACAGTTACTCATCATCAATGGACGGTATGTCATGCAAAAGAATTGCGTCAATATCTCCAAGGTCACACTTTGAGCTCAAAGGTAAAAAATGGTCATAAATGAGCTTGTCCGGGCCATAACTATGTCATTCATTGAGAGATTTTAAAATCATTCGGCACTTTTGTTCACCATCATTGGACGGTGTGGCGGGCAAAAGAAGTATGTCAATATCTCCAAGGTCAAGGTCACATTTTGAGTTCGAAGGTAAAAAATGGCCATAAATGAGCTTGTAAGGGCCATAACTATGTGGTTTATTTTAGATTTTAAAATGACTCTGTACATTAATTTTGTTCACAGTCATTGGACGACGTGTCATGTGAAAGAATTCAAGAGTTCAAAGGTCAAAATGGCTTTAAATCATAATTGCATAATAATTGTTCCAAATTGCCATAAATTAGATTCTCTTGTTTTGTGAAGACAGCATGCAAAATAGTCTGTGTCAACGGGCACAAGAGGGTATACGTCATGTCTGTGACAAAACTCTAGTTTTGTTTGCAGATTTCAGTCTGAAATCCAACTTTTCTTTTACAACATTTATGCTTGAAATTGTTCAATCTATAAGAAAAACACTTTTAGTTGGAAATTTTGTTATTGCCTCTTTCAAAAAGCACTTTTGATATTTAAACATTCAGACTTGAGAAGGATGTATTGTACATTGTTCTTTAGTGGTTCAATACAGAGTTAAGAATGCACACTTCAACCACTAATTAAAACAATCAGTGTTCTCCATAACATTAGGAAGATTTTAGGCTAGCGAGTCTATTCATAATGACACATGTTTATCTGAAACTGAAAGACACATTCAACTAAACAATGCTTTCATTGTTACTTCTTACTTGGAAAAGTATTTTTAGTATTACTAAGCATTGGTTAAAGAGGTTTGTATTTAAAAGATTCAATCCGCACTCTTATTATGCAATTTCAAACAAGCCCCACAATAAACTTTGCAAACAAATTGTAATTGACGGACATGTATATGTTAACATAAAATACATCAATGTGCTATGTTTTCTCCTAGATCATCTATGACAGTATAGTACTTGCATATAACTGCATATACAATTGTTATCATTTATGTCAATGGTTTTCATACCTAGATACAATAAATAATGTCCCTTTTGCCTTATAATAATGTCTTGAGCAAACGTTTTGGTTCAAATTGAAGTCATAAGTGAATTTTAACGAGTTAAACATTTCACTGCAATTAACATTATAATTTCACCATTGGTAAAAGGGCTTATATAGGAGTCACTTTGTCTGTCTGTCGGTCTGTCTGTCTGTCCAGAAATTTTGTCCGGACCATAACTATGTCATTTATTGTTAGATTTTAAAATGACTTGGTACATTTGTTCACCATCATGGGACGGTGTGGTGCGCGAAAGAATTACGTCGATATGTCCAAGGCCAAGGTCATACTTGGAGTTCAAATGTCAAATGCTTGTCCTGGCCATTACTTTGATGTTCATAGTGAGATTTTAAAATAATTTGCCATAGGTGTTCACCATCAGCGAACGGTGTGTCCGAGAAAGAATAACGTCGATATCTTAAATGTGTGTCGCGCTAAAGAATTGTGTGGATATCTCCAAGGCCAAGGTCAGTATACTTTTAGTTCAAAGGTCAAAAATGGCCATAAACGATCTTGTCCGAGCCATAACTATATCAATGATTTTTTCAAAGTCATTGGACCGCGTGTCATGTGAAAGAATTCAAGAATTAAAAGTTCAAAATGGCCATAAATGATAATGGCATAATAAATCTTAAAAATTGCCATAAATTAGGTTCTCTTGTTTTTGTGAAGACCGTGAGCATGCAAATGAGTATGTGTCAATGCAGCATGTGAAGGTATACGTCAGGTCTGTGACAAAGCTCTAGTTAATTTTGTTCTAATTAGTCCCCTACCGGTTTCACCGGAGGGAACTTATGGTTTTGTATTCGTCCGTCCGTCAGTCCGTCACACTTTTCTGGATCCTGCAATAACTCTAAAAGTTCTTAGTATTTTTTCATGAAACTTGGAATATGGATAGATGGCAATATGGACATTATGCACGTCATTTCATTTTGTTCCTACATCAAAAATTGTGGTTGCTATGGCAGCAAATAGACTAGAAATACTGCTGAAAATGGTGTTTTTTTCTGGATCCTGCGATAACTCTAAAAGTTCTGCATATTTTTTCATGAAACTTTGAATATGGATAGATGGCAATATGGACATTATGCACGTCATTTCATTTTGTTCCTACATGTACGTCAAAAATTGTGGTTGCTATGGCAACAAATAGACTTAAAAAGATATACTGCTGAAAATGGTGATTTTTTCTGGATCCTGCGATAACATTAAAAGTTCTTAATATTTTATCATGAAACTTGAAACATGGATAGATGGCAATATGGACAATGTTCACGTCATTTAATTTTGTTCCTACGTCAAAAATTCTGGTTGCTATGGCAACAAATAGACTACAAATAATGCTGAAAATGGTGGTTTTCTGGATCCTGTGATAACTTTAAAAGTTCTTAATATTTTTTTCATGAAACTTGGAACATGGATAGATGGCAATATGTACATTATGCACGTATTTTCAATTTGTTCCTACGTCAAAAATTCTGGTTGCTATGGCAACAAATAAAAAAAATATTCTGACAATGGTGGAATTTCTGACAATGGTGGAGCCGGTAGGGGACTTTTATTGCTTGGCAATAGTCTTGTTAATTATCCTTCTACAAACACCCGCGACCTATTTTCTGTAGACATAGACTCAAGTTCAAGGATGTTTTGCGATAAATCATGTGGTTTTACTGCAATATATCATGGAGTTATTCTGCAATCAAAACCTATACATATTGATGGGCTTTTTTACTTCTTTGAGTGTGACCTGCATGGGTCAGCCATCTCACATTTGACATTCAAATGTGCAATATGTGTTGCTGTTTTTTGTTTGCATTTCTGATTTTGCAAATTGTGTTTCCCATTCAGATTACGTGTTATGCTTATTTAAATGCAAAAGGCGCAGGGATATAGCTTTGTAATTGTCCGTGCGTCAGTCATCAGTCCGCCTATCAGTTCGTCCATCTGTCTGTCTGTCACTAACGTTTAGGGCTATATCTCAGACACCATATAAGTTTCAACATGAAACTTCATAGGTGTATAGATATTAATGAGGATAAGGCGGGGGATATCAATTCAACGAAATTGCTTTTTGTTAAGAATTGAAAATTATAAAACTGGTGAAACCACTGTTGTAACATAAGATCGGCTTATAAACCACAGTTACCACACCATTGCATTTTACCATAAGTAAGTTGTATAGTCAAACTTGAGATCCCTTGTTTAAGTGCTTTTTCACAGATTTGTGCATGTATTGAAGTTTGTCACTTAATGCTTTATATTGATACATGTAAACATTGGATCTAAAAAGTTTCAGGAAAAAAGCAAAAATTCAATTATAAACATTAAATAGTAACTCTCAACTCGAACCACTGGCCCCTGGAGTAAAAGTCTACCTCTTATACCAATCGGCCATCTGTGCTAATACAATGAGGGATGTACATGTATTTTTATACTTTATATAAGCTATCGTTGTAGTTTCAAAAAATATAACCGCAACAACAGAACACTCCAAATTATTGAATCGTTTTGCATTGCAACGCTTGATAATTATCAGATTTTAAAATCCTCAAAAGATGCATAATATATAGTGGATATTTTAGATAATGATAAATGTTGAGTAGTACTGTTTCCTCACAAATATCATAACTGTAACGAAAATTTACGAATCTGAAACAACTTTGTTAAATTTAGTCAATTTACCAAAACATGAAAAGGCCCCTTTAAAAAAGTCAGTGTAGATTCACTTTAAAGAAATAACATAAGATTAAAGCATGCACTTTTACAACGGAAATAGCTTGAACAAGAAACACCATGTTGCGCAAGTGAAAACACATGAGTAATGTGGTGATGACCAATAGCCAGACAAGTGCAGCAATCTGGAGTTGATTTTGTAGTCTTATCCATTTATAAGTTTAAATATTGATTGAATCTTTCTTTCCAAATTGATTTAATTGGATTTTCATGAAATGCGGTTACATTTCAGACATTGTAGGGAATCCTTCGGGCATGTGACATGGAACAATTATTATTGACAAAGGGTTTAAACTTTGAAAAAAATATATGGCTAACATTTCTCACAAGAGGACAAAAATCAATGTATTACTAATTCGTCAAACCAAGCAATAGACATAACATAGACAACATTTTAATGTTTGTCAAAAGTATTGACTATGGATCATTGACGATACAGTTAACCTGTCAGAATAATGTTGCTCATATGATATACAAGATAAGTATTGCTGCAAAGCATCAAAGGGCGTCGAAAATTTCAGTGTAAAAGGCACCTTAGGAAGTTACATGGAACGATTTTTTTCTACAGTACATATTAATATATTGGCCGATTATTTTCAACAAAATAGAAGCAGATACTGGAGTGGTATAACCATTATCTATAATTTTGTGTTATAACCCCCAAATAACCATCGTTTATGATGTTGTGTTATATTACTCCCAAAAAACCATTATCTATGATTTTGTGATGTAACCCCCAAATATTTCATAGTTCATTTTATTTACATTGGTTTCCTTTTTTTACTGGCATCCGTGTGCAGTTTTCATTAATGGAACAGAACTGTGTAGGTTTTAAAAAATCTGCTTCATCTTGTAAGCGTAATTTCATATTATTTTCAACTTTAAGGGGACATGATTCTGAACTTATTTTTACGTTGCTCATTTAGGATAGGGGTTGAGTACTCATTGATATGAAGACACTTTAAAAGTTTGAAAATAAATTGAATGAAAACTGTAAATTGCATAAAGAAGCTGCATTTCACAATTCTTTGAAATTCAGTAAAAGATCATAATAGATTTATTTCTCCAATATTCATCATTTTCAATAGGGTTCGAGTAATACTGATATAAAAACTCTTAACAAGTTTGGAAAGATTCAGACGAAAGTTGTGAAATCTTTTTAACAAGTGGAAATTGTTAATTTTGTCAAATTAAATAGAAAAAAAATCTGGACTTATTGCCCTGATGTTTCTCATTTTTAATCAGGTAAAAATGCTGATTGATATGACACTGTAAGTTTGGAAATAATCTGATGAAAAATGTTGACATAATCACCTAACCAAGCAGTTTTTATGTCCCCCACTATAGTAGTGGGGGACATATTGTTTATGCCCTGTCTGTCTGTTGGTCTGTTGGTCTGTTTGGCCCAACTTTAACATTTTGCAATAACTTTTGCAATATTGAAGATAGCAACTTCATATTTGGCATGCATGTGTATCTCATGAAGTTGCACATTTTGAGTGGTGAAAGGTCAAGGTCAAGGTCATCCTTCAAGGTCAGAGGTCAAATATATGCGACCAAAATCGCTCATTTTATGAATTCTTTTGCAATATTGAAGATAGCAACTTGATATTTGGCATGCATGTGTATCTCATGGAGCTGCACATTTTGAGTGGTAAAAGGTCAAGGTCAAGGTCAGAGGTCAAATATATGTGGCCCAAATCGCTTATTTTATGAATACTTTTGCAATTTTGAAGATAGCAACTTGATATTTGGCATGCATGTGTATCTCATGGAGCTGCACATTTTGAGTGGTAAAAGGTCAAGGTCAAGGTCATCCTTCACAAGGTCAAGGTGATCCTCCAAGGTCAAACGTCATATAGGGGGACATTGTGTTTCACAAACGCATCTTGTTCACTTTTATTTTTAAATTCAAAGAGACATAATTCTGGACTTATGGTCCGATATTGTTCATATAGAGTCAATGGATATAAAAAAACTGGTCAACAGGTTAAAGGTTACGCAAAAATTGTTGAAACTGTAGAAGCTACCCTTATGATTCATTGGTCCAAATTTGTATCATCGCAATATCACAAAAACTGTCAATTCTATGTTCAGTGTATTAAAAACTTAGGTTACCATTTAAATGCTTAGAAAAACTTATAGACACTCTAAATGCTATATTTTGTTTTAGTCAAATGCAACTTGGTCTGAATGGTTAAGGGTCACATGGTATATGTAGATTTTATAAATATTAACATACTATGCACCATCAGTGCCCCCAACATGCAAAGCCAATAGGTTTATTATTTTTTATGTTGACTAACATCCTTAATGTTAGTTATGATCCTGAAGTCTTGAGTACATTTCGCACTTCATGAACCACATCCTTTTAAACACTTAGACCAAAACTACTTATAACTTGTTATACTCTGAACCGGCTTGTCACTTAGGTTTCGCAAATTTATTTATAATGTTGTAAATGCATTGTGATTCTCTACAACAGCGGTTTAAATTTGAATGCAGTTGTATAAGCTGGTCACAAAAAAAGGTTGACATAATTTGTATAACAAAATGACTGTTAAATATTCTTTGCTTTAATATATTCATTTCATCTTGTATTTTGGTCCTCTAAAAATAGTTTTAGCAAATGTGGTTATTTGCCTGTCAGCTAACCGACTGAAGAGATAGACTTATATTTCGTGGGAATGTTACGAGTTAGCTATGTCGTGGGAACGGCTTACTTAGTACAGGGCAAAAATCGAGATAGAAAACAGAGGAGTGCAAAACTAAATAAAAGAGGAGTGCAGTATATTGTTTAATGCAATCCTCCTTTATTTAATGCACTGCTCTTTTTTCATTGCATCACTCATGTATTTAGTTTTGCATCCCTCTTTTTTTTCGCATTCTCTTGACTTAGTTAGTCATTTCCACGACATAGCCTACTCGTTCCATTGAGTTATTATGTGGTAGGAACGCGATAGAAAAAGAGGATTGCATTTAAAACAAAAGAGGAGTAAATGTCACATCTATGGAAATGTACATCAGAGATCTAGATAATATATTTTTAAACCTCAATCAAGTGTCTTAATATCATGCCACTTGAAATCCCAGTGGACACAGTTTTATATACCATTTATTGACGCAATATATTTAAAATGTGCTGAAATCATTGTTATTGATAGTATACTACAGCATTTTTCTATCATGTATAATACCAGAAAAATGAACTTGTTCTGCAATTATATTTCCGCTAGGTTATGTTTTTGTAATTTTCTTGGTGTTGCTAACCCTTTCCCAAATAAGAAGCAAAGTGGTAATGGCTTTTGCAAGCATCATACAACCTGAACAGCCTGTGAGTAACTCGCAGGCTCTTCAGGTTTTATGCTGTTTGCTGCTTATCAGTGGCTCATGGTTGGAAATGAATCCATTTAAACTTAAAACTAGTAAGAAATGTATTGTTATAAATTAAACTTTCTAAGGGACTTCAAATGAGTCAAAATACATATCTTAGTGGTAAAGGGTTAAACTACATTCAGAAGCAATCATCTATACACAACATGTAGTACTTTTTAACGTAATATATTATTTGATAAAATTCTAAATCGCTTGCCATGGAAATTAAGTATTTTAATATTTTCATCAATTGTAACTTAGCATAAAACAGGGATACTACATTATGAAGTTAACATTGACTTATCAATGTCAATTTGAAGTTTAAAACACCGACATTGTAAAATATATAGAAGCTTTTAGTTGAATTTACTATGATAACATTACAATTGTACGAATTTAATATTCACCCTCTACATACACACCATCTACATACTGCGAAAGGAAGACTTTAATACTTAGTCATGTCAGCACACTCTAACGGCTGCTTGAAAACCATTAGTGTTCTTCTTAACAAGGAAGATTAGTGACAGCTGGTCTGTTGATTGTGAGAAGTATTCAATCAAAGCTGAGTGATGTGGAAGCATAGAAATACTAGAACAATACCTTCATTGTGAGTATGCACTAGAAAAAGTATTTTGCTTTTATGGAATGAAAAACCCTGTGCGGTCAACTAGTTTGTTTTCAGAAGATTCAATGTGTATTATTACGATGAAACACTTTCAAAGTCAAGTTATAGTTTATGTAAGCAGCAAAAACAATTTTCATTCACCAGTTTCAGTCAAACGCCTTGCAACGCAAAGGACCCCAGCCTATTTACAAACTTGTTGAATATAAACCCTGTTGACAGTGCTCTGTCAACTCTACACAGATGTACCTAGCTTGTTTTCTTGTTATCTAAAATTAGCACAAGGTGCTTACTGAGTGCTTTTATGGTGACATTTTGTCCATTGTTAAACATGCATTGTTAAACATGCATTGTCAGTTGTCAAAATGTCACACTGTTAACACACTTGAGATAATATATATATATTTTGAATATTCATGAAACTTTGTCTGACAATTGGTCTAAAAAATAAATGTGTCGGTTACAAAACTGGGTCCAAAAACTAGATCACTAGGTCAAATTTAATGAAAAGTTTCTGAACTTTTTAGAAGTTACATTTTTACCCAAACCTCACGAAACTTGCTCATTATGCTTTTACTAATGCAGACTTTTTCCACCCTATGCCACGGGTCCGAAATTCGGCCCCATTCCCAATGCAAATTTGGTTGTTTTTTTCCCAATTGAAAAAAAAAAATCTCAATTCCAAAAAAAACCTTAAAATATATAAGTTTACCTCATCTAGTGTAGAAAATAGAAATATTGCATAATTGAATTATCTGCTGCCTTGAATTTGTTTTAATAACTGTAAAATATGTTAATGATTATTTAAGACTTTGCTTATTTTCCTCAAAATCCGGCGCTTTGCGCGATTTTTTTCACCTCAAAAAAGGCCAGGCCTTTTCCCCAAATTCAGATTAAACAAGAAATATCTTTAAAAAAGATATACTGCGTTGATAGTTCAATGGATGAGATCAAGGATAGCGATTGTCTTTTTCTGTGCAGTTCTTAGCTGCATCACACGCAGTACGGGATGTTACGCGGAGTTTTCGCGGCTTATTTTACATAATTACATATTGCTGGTCATAAACCTATAGAAACAAAACAGAAAACCAAAAGAAGAATGGAAGTAAAATTAAAACATATGAGTCAACCGGCCACACGCGAAGTATCCATATTTATAGGCGCGTTCTTCGAACAAACCTGTTTTAGTGGTTTGTCGGGCATTGCCATTTGATTCGATTATTAATAGTAACGAGAATCATCGCGCTCATGCTTAATACATTAGTCAATATGGTGAAATAATTATTGTTAAATTAATAAAAAAAAATATTTATCATTGTATTGTTGAAAACACATTAAGAATCTATTATTGACATACCATAATTATATTGCGGAATATCTTCATTTAACATATTTCTGGTCTAAAGAATATTCCAGGTCACCTAGTTCACGGAGAGCGTCTTTATTATTTTACTGGCCGCGAACTCCGGTGATGACCTGTATATAAACTCGATACCTCGCGGGTTGAAATGCAATCCATTAAAGTGAGGCCTCGCTTCCACTGCTCTTTATACTTTTACATGTTTACATGTTGACAGGAATGTGGAAGTAAGTACTAAATATGAGAACATAGCTTTTAAGTATCAACGCTTTTGCGCTGGTAATTATATGAAAATAAAAGGTGCACGCACAAACTGTATTGATGTCGAGAATTGAGTGTAAAACTGTTCTATCTATAAAGCCTTTTCATTAGAGATAAAATTGTTTCATGCAGTAGAACAGTGTTACAAAGACGCGGATATGTTTCAAATGTTTTGGTGGTATACTTTAATCAGCCAATGGCAATGTTCACGATAGTTCATTTTATCCACTAGCCATTCGGGCTACTTGAATGGTGAAGACAAGTAGCCCAGCAGCAAAATTACTAGCCCAAAGTAAATTTGTTAAAATATACACCCTGTTAAAGGGTTTCATCTTTCAATAGCAGATAATCTATTAAAAAGTAAAATTGTATCCAGGGTATGTTAACTGTAAAGCCTATTGCAAAAACAATTGCAACACAATATAACAAGTCAATGTAATTATGTCCTTTATTAATCTTAAGTCTTTAACATGTGATAAACAACTTCTTCGTTCATCTCATCATCACTGCCATCCTGGAGATCCTCTTTGTCAGAAACCATACCCTGTAAAACAAGCAACCTGATACATGTAGTTATTTTCCAGAAGTTTACTTGACAAGTGAAGGCATAGATGGCATACTTTTATCATACATGTTGACTTATTTCTTATGCTGTGTTTTTAAGCATAGCTTATTAAACTCTGTCTTACAGAAGTAGCTTCTCCTTCATCACTGATTTTTGACCACTTTTCTTGAAATTCACGTTTCCGTGATTTTTCATAGTCATTTCTTGACTTACGATCAGTAGTGGGCAGTTGCTTGCCAGGCGTCGCTCCAGCTACGTATTTAAGCATTATGCAGCCTTATGCGCGTAGGGACTTACAACATTGGAAATAAACACACACACACAAGGTTACAAAGTAAAACAATGTTTATTCCGGAAATGCAAGCCGCGGACGTCGATTGGTTTACTTCAGCATTAAACACATCAGCATGACATGTGCCAATAGTAAATAACCAGTCTAAATTGTTCAACACGTGGCCTGGGCTACGACTCGAAAATGATTGTTGACTGTATGGACCAATCGGAACGCGTCTAAATCTCGTATTTTAGGCGAAGTTGAACGAAGTTCTGTCGGAAATCTTCGCGAAGTACTCACAAAATAATGACGTTTATCACACTTAAAAATGTAAACAGTATTGATACACGGAATTTCTACTGGCCCGACGGGCATACGATATAGCAATTTTAATAGGCCCGAGCTATAATTTACACGCCCAGGCCACCGGGCGTGCGCTTATTTTGCAGACTGCAATGGAATAAATGAAGTGTATTCATTCGTACCTAGCAGTGGGAAATTTTATTTGAATTTTATTGGACACTTACAAAGGTCAGGTAAGGTGAAAAGCTGGCTTAATACTGCAGCTATGCCGAAAAAACCTGCACTTATCACACATGTTCATAATATTTTGTAAAATTTTAATAATAAGCTATCAAAATAGTCGATTTTTACCATTTAACGGCTTCTTTGAAATATAAGAAACACTATTTACATGCAATAACTTTTACCAATTGAGCCAATTTTGCGATTATTTTTTTTTCCCAAAATGGGGGTTTTCACGACGCGAAATTCCCAAAATTCCAGTGTGGCGTTTTCCCAAAATGGAGCGGAAAAAGCCTGTAATGGTATATCTGCTGAGTTTAAAAAGGGTTCAGGTCTACTGAAAAATATGAGTGCCAAAGGGCTTTGAAGTGTTCCATATGATTGTGAAAAATTTAGAAGCCAAATGTTTTTTTCCTTTTCACCTTGAAACTCAGATCAACACAAGTATTAACATAATGTTTCAGCTGAATTCAACATTGCTTCTCTCCATTCCAAAATACGACTCAACTAATTAGGTGAACGTCCTATAGTTAGGAAGTATATATAAATAATTTTTGTTTGTCGGCCAGTTTTGTCAGCGTATGTTTCCAGAAGGACACTTATATTTCTCAAGTGATCAAATTAAATTTTAAATATGTCATCAATTGGAGAAGTAGCCGTGCATGCCCCTTTTTCATGCACTGTATTTCACTTGTTCCTGAGTAATGTGCCTTTGGAATTACCCATTTTTATGGCATAGGCATAACATGTTTTAAGTTTGTGCAGCCAACTTCTTCTTAATTTATGAAGCTTTTTTAAATTACATTTGAAATCTTCCATGGCAATACAGTTTAGACATGCAAGACACATTTAAAGTCATAGAAAGAGTGGGGATAGAACTCGGGGCCTCTAGGAGGATATCATATCCACAATGTGCCTGTATCATTAATATAATGTTATGTGTAAACATGTTATGGTCAGCGTACTTTCACATTCACACTATAGTTTTAAAGTTGTTAATACGTTATGGTTTGGTTATAGATCAGTAGAAGGAACATCAAATAAAGCACTTCTAAGCTGAAAAAGGAATGAAGAAATTGAGGTGCACGGAATACCTATATAATTAAATCACAAAATCACTATCTGTGATTTATTTAAATAGCTCTCTTTAATATAATGTTTACAGGAAATTTCAATGTGTAAGATCCTTTGCAGGTTAAAATTATGTGAATAAGTAAATGGAAATAATAAACCATAAAACATGTGATGACAAAGTTATGATGCTATGAAATACTTAATATAAAGAGATTGCCCTCCCCAATGAATCTATTTGTATAAGATCTTCCTTATGACTATATACACATGTAATTATCCCCACGCTTTTTGAAAAAAAGGTGGGGATATTGTGGTGATCTCCGCCGTCCGTCCGTCTGTCCGTCCGTCTGTCCGTCCGTCTGTCCGTCCGTCCTGGCCACTATCTCCTCCTACACTAAAAGCACTAGAACCTTGAAATTTACACACATGGTAGCTATGAGCATATGTGCGACCCTGCACTATTTGGAATTTTGATCTGACCCCTGGGTCAAAAGTTATAGGGGTTGGGGTGGGGCCGCGTCAGAAATTATCACTCATTTTTTTAGGTTATTTTACATTTACTTCTTTATTTCTACACCGATTCACTTCAAATTGATACTGGACCTCACCTATGACAATACGGTCAATCTCAACCATGCATGGCCCCATTCCCAACCCTGGGGCGCCCCGCCCACATAGGCCACACCCACCAAAAATTTCCATTTACTATAATTTTTTCATTTCTACACGGATTCACTTCAAATTGATACTGAACTTTTGTTATGACATTAGGGTCAATCTCAACTATGCATGGCCCCAATCCCAACCCTGGGGCGCCCGCCCACATAGGCCACACCCACCAAAAAATTCCATTTACTATAATTTTTTCATTTCTACACGGATTCACTTCAAATTGATACTGAACTTCTCTTATGACATTAGGGTCAATCTCAACTATGCATGTTCCCATAACCAACCCTGGGGCCCCGCCCACATAGACCACACCCACCCAAAATTGCCTTTACTATAATTTCTTCATTTCTACACCGATTCACTTCAAATTGATATTGAACTTCTCTTATGACAATACAGTCAATCTCAACTATGCATGGCCCCATTACCAACCCTGGGGCGCCCCGCCCACATAGACCACACCCACCCAAAATTGCCTTTTACTATAATTTCTTCATTTCTACACCGATTCACTTCAAATTGATACTGAACCTCTCTTATGACAATACGGTCAATCTCAACTATGCATGGCCCCATTACCAACCCTGGGGCGCCCTGCCCACATATGTCACACCCACCCAAAATTGCCTTTTACTATAACTTCTTCATTTCTACACCAATTCACTTCTAATTGATGATGAACTTCTCTTATGACAATACGGTCAATCTCAGCTATGCATGGCCCCATTACCAACCCTGGGGCACACCTAGGTCAAACATTCGGCGTGGGGATACGCGTCGGCCTCTGCCGCGCCATTTCTAGTATTCTTTGTTGTGCAATGTGGTTCATTATGTACACCTCAGGTTGACATTTAGGTATATCTGGCATTTCAAAATAAATGAAAAGGGTTGAACTGGCATTGTTAAGTACTGATCAACAAATTATGTTAACTTATAACTGATTTGTAGAACTCTTTTTGCAATTGTCATGTAAGGCAATTTAAACTGCAACAAATGTAATTGCTTTCAGATCATAAAATCATGTCAAATTATAAAGACCCAAATACATAAAAAAAAAAAACTGCATAAATCATTCCTTAATACAAAAGAATATGTATTAATGCTAGTAAAATAATAACAAATGTGAGGTCGCCGTAGCAAAAGTGGATATGGTGTCTGCAACCAGGAGATCACAGGTTACATTATGACTGTGGAAGCGTTACTATGATACCTCTGAAATATACAAAATACTGGTCGTACCCAGGAAACGAACTCAGATTTGTTCAAATAGCCTCAGGCGTTTGATGCAATAAAGTTAAAATAACTATTTATTTATTTTTTAATAATTATTTTGTAACTTTTATAGTGGAGTTAAAGTAAATATGCTCTATCAATTGTTAAAGAAAACCTGTACACAGTAAACTTTTATGCTTGGCATAGGAACACAGTTTTCTGTTTGAATAATAATTGGAAAGTGTTATCATGCAATATGTCACTGCAGCATGGTATCTTGTTAAGGGTATATGCAATCATAATGGCATATCTCACTGCACTTTGGTATCATGTTGAGGGTTTCTGTCATCATATGTCATATGCCACTGCAGCATTGTATCCTGTTGAGGGTTTCTGTCATCATATGTCATTATGTCACTGCAGCATGGTATCCTGTTGAGGGTTTCTGTCATCATATGTCATATGTCACTGCAGCATGATATCATGTTGAGGGTTTCTGTCATCATATGTCATATGTCACTGCAGCATGGTATCCTGTTTAGGGTTTTTGTCATCATATGTCATATGTCACTGCAGCAAAGTACCCTGTTGAGGTTTTCTGTCATCATATATCATATGTCACTGCAGCATGGTATCATGTTGAGTATTTTTGTCATCATATGTCATTTTTTGTATGTCACTGCAGGATACTTTCCTGTTGAGTGTTTCTGTCATCATATGTCATATGTCTCTTCAGCACTGGTATCATGTTGACGGTTTCTGTCATCATATGTCATATGTCACTGCAGCAAAGTACCCTGTTGAGGATTTATGTCATCTTATGTCATTTGTTACTGCCAATAGTCTTGATGAGGGTTCCTTTAATGACATATGTGACTGCAGCGTTGTTATCTGTTAGGTATCCATGTCATCATATGTCTTATTATATATGTCACTGCATCATAGTATCCTGTTGAGGACGTATGTAATCATATGTTAAAAATGTTACTGCAGCATGGCATCCTGTTGAGAATTCCTGTCATCACATGTCATACGTGACTGCAGCATGGTATCTTATTGAGTATTACTGTCATTATATGTCAATGTCACTACTGACTAGTATCATGTTCTGAATATTTTCATATGTCAAATATCAATGCAGCCAAGTATCTTGTTGAGTATTACTCATGTCATATGCCATATTTCAGTGCAGCATGGTATCTCGTTCCAAATTCCTGGAATCATATGTCATATTTCACTGCAGCCTAGTATTTGGCATTTAACGTCTTATAACAGTCCTCTGCTACAGTTGTTCAAATCTTGATATAATTGGGTACGATCTTGACACGCCTCATTGATCAAGTAATTTATAAATTCTTGTAAAGTAAGTATTGATAAACTTTGAATATTTTCTTTTCTGAAACTTTAAGCGTAAGGGGTTTGATATTTGAAGTTTTTTTCTCCTCTTTCCCTGTAATAGGTTTCTAAAACCATACACCTGGGTCAAAACTTACCACAGCCACCGGTCATATGATAAACTAATGTAGTAAATAACATGTACAACTTTTTCTCTAAAACTGAGAGGCAAGGGGTAGATATTTGGTTTCAAGCATCATTTGATGGTCCTCTATACATTTTGACCAGATCATGCCCCTGATATGCCAAAATGAGACACACTCCATGGTTACTTGAGTTATATTGCCATATGTATATTTAAATTAAATTAAACACTGTGAATCTGGTTAATTGTAAACATACAAACTGGAAAGTGTTATATTTGTTTCACTGCAGAAGAGTATAGTGTTGAGGATTCTCATACAATTGAATTGTGTGTATTCTTACTTAAAACTAAAGCAAGATATTATTTTTGAATGATAGCATGTGTCTGTTAACTTGAAAAAATTTAAACATAGTTGATCTTAAAATGATAGTAATGCCCTTCTTGTAAGAAGTGTTGGTCGTTGTGCATCTCTTTATCAGCCACTCCTTCCTTGTTGTGTATGTCACAAAATCAGGTCTACACTTTCGTCATGTAATTCAGATTTCAAAATAACTTTTCCAAAAATGTCCATCTACACAAGACGTGGATAGCACTTAATTATCAAATGTGGCATTTATGCTCTATAACTAGATCATGATTAAAGGGTTGAAGGATTTTAAAAGATAATTATATAAAGTATAAAATACATCCTGCACCGTATGAGCTCGGATGACCGAGTGGTCTAAGTGGTTGACTTTTACTCCAGGACTCCAGGGGTCATTTGTTTAAGAAATAATCGACGTGTAAGCATTGGTTATTGCGGTAATAACCAACGGTATGGAGTTCCGATGTGTAGGAATTAAACCACGAGGGCGTAGCCCGAGTGGTTTGATAACAAGCATCGGAACGACATACTGTTGGTTTTTACGGCAATAACCAAAGCTTACACTTCAATTATTTTGTTTCTAGCACGAGTTCGTTAATAAGTTATCCGCGATTTAAAGGTTATAAATGAGAATTATATTAACCGAACATCCTAAACTTTTCCGCAAAAACTTTTCCGTCACCACAACAAGGACAATCAAATGACGTCGTCTTCATTTATAAACAGTGCGCGGACAATCAAAGTGATGTCATACTTACAACCGTTGGTAAATTGGGCTAATAACCCAAGATACTTTTCCTTCTTTGAATATAAAAAACAAGTCACGTGCCGTGGTAGAATAAAGCCTTGATGCGGGTTACTTTGTTTTCTTTTTTTATATATTTTATTCTTGATGTTTTACTGGAGTTGTTTCTGTCCTCACTATAGTAGTGGGGGACATATTGTTTTTGCCCTGTCTGTTGGTTTGTTGGTTTGCGCCAACTTTAACATATGCATTAACTTTTGCAATATTGAAGATAGCAACTTGATATTTGGCATGCATATGCATCTCATTGAGCTGCACATTTTGAGTGGTGAAAGGTCAAGGTCATCCTTCAAGGTCAAAGGTCAAATATATGGGTCAAAATCGCTCATTTAATGTACACTTTTGCAATATTTCAATATTCAAGATAGCAACTTGATATTTGGCATGCATGTGTATCTCATAGAGCTGCACATTTTGAGTGGTGAAAGGTCAAGGTCAAGGTCATCCTTCAAGGTCAGAGGTCAAATATATGTGGCCAAAATCGCTCATTTTATGAGTACTTTTTGCAATATTGAAGATATCAACTTGATATTTGGCATGCATGTGTATCTCATCGAGCTGCACATTTTGAGGGGTGAAAGGTCAAGGTCATCCTTCAAGGTCAAATGTATGGGTCAAAATTGCTCATGTAATGCCACTTCTGCAATATTGAAGCTAGCAATTTTATATTTGACATGCATGTGTATCTCATGGAGCTGCACATTTTGAGTGGTGAAGGGTCAAGGTCAAGGTCATCTTTCAAGGTCAAACTTCATATACAGGGACATAGTGTTTCACAAACACATCTTGTTTAGATCAAATGTTTACATTTATCAATATAAAGCATTAATGACAAACTCCAATACATGTGCAAAGGCACCTTCAATTACTTTATGGATTTCTCTTTCATAGCTGAACAACCTAACTATGTGGATTATTGTAAAGGAATTAAGACATTTCGGCTTGATCAGTCCCCATATTTTGGTGTGATTAACTCCATTCTGTTTGGCTTATTTAACCCAAGCATTCACTGGTGGAGGACTTTTATGTTAAGGTTGATAGTAAAACAAGTCTTTGCTATGAATTAGTTTTTGAGAACTATTGCCATGTGTCATTTGTATAGCCCTGCAAACAAAGTGGGTGCATTGGTCTACAGGGGATGTGTGCTGATTGGTCTGTCAATTGGTGTGTCATGCTGCACATGTGTACTGTGAGTCCTGAACGTTTCTCTCAATTTAATCTCTTCATATATTTCGCTATTTTATTTGCAGAGCTACATGCTTTGTGTCATTTACTCATCTCTCAGTTTAATGTGATTCAACAAGAAACTTTTATATTACTTTTGTTTATAATGCCAACTGAAAAATGAGCTTGAATACTCAAGCAAAAAGCCATTATACGGTATAATACCTTTTATTTATTGGGGCCCTTTTGTTCATTAAATCGAAATCAGTGAGACACATTTTGAATTTCATTGTTAGACAGGTTAAACATGTGTTGAAATGAAATTTTTTAAACGAAATAAAATGTTTATTTCTATAGAAATTATTTCCAAATTAATCAATAAGACGATTGGATTGCATATAGTTAGAATTTTAATTTTATAAATAAGAAATTATTATTTTCACAATTATGAATAAAGCCACCGTATAGTCTTCATAAATTGCATTTTTGCCCCAAGTATTTGGGCAACACTGACTCTTGAACTATTCACTGTTTAACTTCAAGCAGTGAGATATTTCCCCTTTGCTTTTACACAACGGTTAAAACTACCTTCTTTATAAGGATGTAACAATTTGGTTTACTGTAACGGAGAAGCAGTATAAAAGGGCCACAAACTCACAAAATGTCTACTTTTCAGTTGTATAATGGTGTGTAAACAGCAGAACACAAAAACAATTATTATCATAATATTTAAGTTTGTATTTAATATTGTCCAATGAAATCTGGCATACAATACACTACGCGGCCCGTGATTTTTGCCTAAATCACTGATCACCGCGTTTGGGCCAAGTTGGCAAATCGCCGTGATTCGCCACAAATCGCGGTGATTCACCGTGATAACACTCTAGGGGTGATTCGTGGTGATTCCGCCGTGATTTCACTGCGACCATCTCGCGATAAAGATCAGCTGTTGAATCATCGCAAAACACTGCGAATCGCCGTGATTGGCGTTGACTACTATACACTACGCGACCCGTGATTTTTGCCGCGATTCTCGCATCACCGCAATCGATGCAACGTGACAAATCGCGGTGTTTCCGAGCGACAAGAAAATTTGGGTGATGTCTCGGCGACCGTCGCGCGATGTATCTCCTGTTGCGCAATCAGCGCGAATCAGCGCAAATCACCGCGTATCGCCGTGATTCCCCTTTTTTAAGTGATTTACATTGAGGGTTACACTTCATTACATGTAACATATATGTATACATGTACACTTACATTATACATTGCAATAATAAAGCTTTTGTTGTTGTATACAATGGGCGTTACGCTTAAATACTCCTGTTCCGACATGATGAAGGAATGTCGGAAGCTTTAACGGTTCCAAATTAATATAACAGCGTAGAATGATCATGCAATAATTATTGAACATAACATGTAAACATTATTTAACTAAATGCATTAGCAGAATGTTTATTAACACTTACAATCAAATATATTCCAGGCCCGAATACACTACGCACTGTTCAAATTCCATATTGTTGCCATATACATGTAGCGTAGCACTGTGTAAATTGAAAGTTGCATAGTGTTTCGTCATTGGTCGGTTATAAATACCTTGTATCTCTATACATGGTATTTGATTAAGACGAAACTAATAATTTGGTGATTTACGAGAAATATGATATAAGTTTTCCTTTTAAACTTTGATCTTACCGTGTGTGTTTATTGACGTTATTAATTATGTTAATACTTATTTTTGCATTTCATTAAAGAATTATAACGTGTAGCCCTTTTGTAACAGTGTTTAGCAAAATATTCGCGCCTTAAGGCACGGAAAATTGTTTAAGTAACACTTTCATTTAAATTTTAAATGTAATCGGTAGATTACGTCTTATTATTTGGACTAGATTATCCTATACTTATTTATTTTCTGTTTCAGGCTCCAATGTGGATAACTCGTGTTACTCGCGTTACTTTCCGAGCGTTGTACATACATTCACAATGCTTGATAAGCCGGAAATCGAAAATACATTACTGTTCTATTTTTGAGTACATGTTATTATGATATCGTGTTATATATTATTTTGTTATTACCTCATTGCCTATATATTAAAGCCATTAAACATTGTGTTTGTTTTGCTGGAAAAAAAACGAGTATATCAACGTAGCACTAAGCATTCGCAAAGTTAAATAAATATGATGATGTATAATGTACATGCATTTCTCTGGGTTTTCACGTCCAAAACATAAATCCCTCAACATTTGATTATTTATTGTGTACTGTCCAGCGGGTGAGTGTTTGTTCTAGTGTCTAATTGGCACTCTTTGTACGTGTTCAAACTGTGAAAAGATGTGACAATCACAGAAACAACAAGATGGCGCTGCCAATTAAGTGTGATAATGGATCCAAGGGCATTGACAAAAAATAACAGTTTGTATATATTTTTCGGCGTTTACTCAGATGGCCTCTCACAACAAAAAAACTATACACGTCAAGGTATTATGTTTTACTTCTATCAGTAACGATACGGATACGGCGTGTTTGATTTGATATGACTTTAAGAGAAATGTCAAAATTTTGGCGATATAACTGTTTTAAAAATACCAAAGAAACATTTAACCGAAATCAAAAGAATTCAATGTTCTCTGCGCTACGCAGTTTGTATACAAAATCAATACTTGAACACTCTTTACCTTGACCTTGTACATTGCCGCATAATTTTCGCGCCTTTGTCGGGAAATATACATGATGGTTATATTGGAAGCATTTGTGAACGTCGTGTTAACATTAAAACATCGGAAAAGTGTTTCGGATTATAAATTATTATTCTCATTTGGGAATTTAACGAAACATTAATTCTTTTGGTATAGTTGTTTTGAATTGTATATTAATTTGTACCAACGCTTTACGTGTCGAAAAAATGTTTTGATAATATTATGCATTAATAGCACAATTTCCAGGAGAAAAACTTTTTTAAATGAAGGCGTATGATGCAATAAAACGTTTTTTTTTTTGTAAGATCCTATTGCATTCGATCTAAATTTAATACGCTCGTCCAATGAAAGCTGTGTTCCACATTATGCACTATACTCTGTACACTTCTGAAAAATGGCGTAGTCTTATAGTTGTGTTAATGAAATTCTCAAACATATTTACCGACATAAATGTTTAAGATTATTATTTTTCGGAAGTGATGTTGCAATTATGTTTGATTATTTGATAATTGTGAACATTAGAAAAGCGTTATGTATACAGTTATCGATACGATTCGGTTTATATGCATGAATTGGCAAATCATCGATGTCAACGATATCCACTGCTATCACGGCGAATTGCGGCGAATCGCAGCGAATCACCACAACATCGAGGAGATTTAGCGCGAAGATTATCTTGCTCTCGCGCGACGTCGGAGTGACGAGTCACGTGAAATCGCGGTGATTTTCCACCCAAAAGCAAAATGCCCGCCTTGACTTCGCAAATTAGGCAAAAATCACGGGTCGCGTAGTGTATTTAAATTTCAATTTATTAACTATTATTATTATTATTGACAATCACATTATATCAAGAAAATGTATTCCAATATGAAAGTAAACACCGTACTTGCTGAATGTCGAATCCTGATTTCCAAACAATATCTTTATTTGTTAAAATAACAATTGTACAGTACGGCTCACGCAAAACCAACAAAGTTAAGGCTACAGATTCTTTTGTTCTCGAAGTTTCTCCGCAGCCACAACGAGTATTCACTCCGAATCATGCCGAGGCACTTGGCGATAATTCGCGGATATAATAAACAGGTACAGATAATTACCTGATATTTTTATTTCTACGTGATTGTTTTAACATTTGTTCAGCTTCTCTGCATACTTCATACAATTACCATCGGATATCATCTGTCAATGATTTTGTAGGTCAGTAACCATATCGAAGAAATTTACATAGTTTAATCTCGGAAACAAGACTTGCTTTAAACGTTGAAATAAACGATACATATATATTTGCATAAAACTTGCTAAAATACACAGAGGACACAAATATAAAAAAGATCGACCATTTGAATAAAATCAAATGGTTTATTTGTAAAATGAATACTTTCACTTCGTCCCGATTTTCAGAAAATGACTTTTACATGTGCATCTAAATTTAAATTTACACATTGCTTCAGATGATGTACGGGTCTCCAATCCCGATTGGGCTGCTAGATCTATTTAATAAAATAGTAGCGTGTAAAATTCATTTGATGGAACAATAGTAAACGTTGGTCTTTACTATTTCTCGAGTTGAACAGCATATACTTTTGAAAATGGAAGCCGTGATCATTCGGAATTATCGTTATTTTAAATGTTTCAAACATAGTTTGTTACACTTAAAATTAGGCGGTGAATCGTTTGATTTGGTGGCATTCTGTTTCATTTCGGACCTCGTGCAATTTTTCAGATCATAATCTCTGTGCTTTATTACTCAAACTTGTTAGTTTCTGACCACGTGTGGTACTGAAAGTAACCATCGGGCTGTGTATTATGGTCCGTGGAAGTTGCTAGGACCCGTGTTGATGATCCCTAAATGTTAGATAAGCATGTTCACTATCGATTAAGTTGGTAAGTACAAAAGTTCTACTGAAAACCGCAGACTGCGTCTTTGTTTTATTATCCAATCAAGCCCCGAACATCCAATATCCTGTGTATTACCAGAAACAAACTTAAGATAAGCACGTGTCGTCTGTCAAAACAATGATTGTATAGCTGTTAACATATTGAAGTAGCTCACGCAGTTAATTCCCATATATGCTCTCGGAAACAGACTTGCATAAAACATTTAAAATAACGATATTTATTTTCATAAGAATTGCTAATATATATATATATATATATATATATATAAGTTTGACAATTTCAATGAACAGATTGGTTTATTTTCACAAGATTAACTCCCTTTCTCGATTCCCAGAAAATGACGTGTACATGTTGCATTAAATCTAAACTTAAATGAATTTGTTTATTGGTCGTTGAAGAATATTATCAACTGTACACGACATTTGTGAGTAGTCAGTATACAATTCAATAATTGTTTCAATAACAAAGGAACTGAAACAGCGTAACGGTTACAATACAGCGTGTTTTAATTATATTTTATTTAGAGGAAATGTCAATGCCAAGTATTTCGCGAGGTACCCCGGTAATTAAGTTGAAATTCACAACGAAACTTTTAATGGAAATTAAAATTAATGATATCAATGTTTTACCCACTATGAAATGTTTATTTACAAATAAATACACACACGCCAATTTTTGCGCGCTTTTTATCAGAACAAAGAAATTAATTTAATTCATTTGCACTGTGTATTTGTGGCTAGAATTTGTACCGAAAATAGCTGTACACGACGCGTGCAAACCGAGTCAGGTGATTTACGCATGTACAATACAACTGATCTGAATGGGCACTTATTTCATCAAATCTTTAAATCGAAACATATGCTGAAATTCATTTGATAATTTCGAACGTTTGTGTATGACATTCTTTGGGACTTTTATTGTCAATATTAACCAGAATTCGCTTTTAAAGTGGAAATCGGGCATATGCTTGATTATCAAGTAATGGAAAAAGACGGAAGAAGTTTCATGTATGTGATTGAGACAGTTGAAACTTATGTATCGGGGAATCGAGAGACTCGGAAAAATACGACGATAACATTACAATTAGGCCAGAGTTTTTTAATTAAAAGATTTTCGGATTTTTTTCCAAAACATGTCCAGTAGGAGGACGGAAAAAAAAAAGAAAAAAAAAAGATGGTGACCAAAAATGCACTATGCTAAAAATGTTATAGTATGAAGTTCTTTGTATATTTCATGACCAAAATAATAAATGTCAATGAAATTTATTATGTTCTAAACATTCTCATACAAATCTTTAGCAATAAACACATTTATTAAAGGACCTGCATTTCATTCATACGAATATAATTATAGTTGCATAATTTTCTTTTATCCTAAACAGTTTCTGTTACAAATGAAAATGCACAAACACGCAAATATGTCTTTTGCAAGTAATTCCTTTTAAGACAAAATGAACATCTGAATTAAAAAAAACTCTGGCAAAGTCAATCTTCAAATTAAAAAAATCTTAATCTGTCGTCCAATCCCCCATGTCACTGCCTAGGCACTTTAATATTCCTCTATTAAATCAACATCTTTTATATGTAATTCAAAAATGAAACACGCCAAGTGTTGCTCGAGTATTAAAAGAAAATACAAACCAAAATCTATTAGTTACAAAATTAACAAGATTAAGCTTGTGATGGTTTAATATTTAAAATTGTAAAACACAAAGCTGTACAAGTTTCCCACTACAATCTTATAGCAAAGAGGAATTATGTAGAGATAGAATAACACATTTTTAATACATTGCACCTTGAAAAAAGTGGCTACAGTATGTCCTTCAATGTTACATTTTGATGAAAAACAGATCTTTTAAAAGTCACTATAAAAGTCACATATACCACCTTGCCAAGACTATCAAAACAGATTTGTATTTTATCAATTATAAAGCAATTAACCCTTTGCATGCTTGGAAATTTGTGGTCTGCTAAAATGGCGTCTGCTGAATTGCAACAATTTATTAGCATTTTCTTTGATTTTTTTTCAAAGAATACTATCAGAATAGCAAACAGTTTTGATCCTGATAAGACGCCACGTTCTGTGGCGTCTCATCTGGATCCAATACTGTTTGCAAAGGCCTTCAAAATTCGGTTCTCACACTGAAAGGGTTAATATAAAAAATAAATAAAATCATTATTTTTGGTCAGCCTGCTAATTGCAATGACAGGTTTGCCAAATAATGAATATATTGCATATATTAAATTGTAAAATTTCTTAAATAATTTACAAATGGTTTACCTGGCGGATGGAAGGTAGCAGTAATTCCTCCTCATAGCCATTAGGACATCAAATGCATTTTCTTTTATAATACTACGATCCTGTGGGGTTTGGTACTTTAAAATAGCATGTATGCATTTCAATTCGCTCTCGACCAAAACATTCACTGGCATAGATGGGTCACACTTAACCTTATCTGTGTCAATCATTGTCTTAGACGCTTCAAGTGAAGCGATTTCGTCGTGTTCATTAACATGTTTGCGCACAACATCGCCAATTGATTGGTCACTAGTGGCTTTGATAAATTGTTTTGTTGTTTTAGCATCCTGGTAAATAATAAGTCCAAACCAGTATAAAGTCATCGGGGTCTCGCCACCATTTTGAATGTTTTCAGTAAAAATGATCGATGTTACAGAAGCGCTTATGATACATTTACACGCGATATCGGTAAACGCTTTAAATAAATTACTTCTCTAAAACCCGACACGCGTTTTGTGTCTAAAACCCGGCTTTTGGCACCCGAAAAAAAAATCCGAGATTGAAATTATATAATTTTTTTTTTTTTTGGTTTCGTCAAAAATAAGAGTCGGCGGGTCCGAAAATCTATTTATTAAAAAACTCTGGCCTTAGCTAAAGAAACTTCAGCGTACAGTTTATATAGTATTGACATACCTGTACGCTGAAGCTAACCCTGTATCGAAAGTCAACCAGAGTCGTAACATATTTATGTCACGCTATAAATCAAAGAATGCTCATTTTCTTGGATACATTTCTAGATATATTGGTGAATGAATATAAATTACTGCATCGAGGAATATCTTAAGGTTCAATTGTTTCGAATGCATCTTACAATAGATGAAAATAACTCTCATCAGTCTGAAATTCACAATTTTGACGCCATTGTCGCTTTGTCACGTGACGAGTTTTCATTTGGATACTTTCGGATCGACCTTGACATTTTATACTGAAATGGTAAACATTACTTTCGTTTTCTGACATCTATTATTTGTGATTAACAACTTACGCCTGGTGGATTATAAGACTGATTTCAGTGTGAATCAGGTACTTAAAAATAATATTCACGTTGAGTTTGTATTTACACTACATTTTGTTTACAAAACAAGCAAGGATAATCTAAAATACCGGAAAATGTCATTCTGAATTTGAAAACACCTGAGCACATGGTATGCTACTAAAAAAAGAAATAACGTCATATGACCGTGAAATCTCGAGAGATTCGCATTTCAAGAAAGTCTGTTACATCGCTGTTTTTCTCAATATGTAAGAGCAAAATAGATAAATTTTAAAAGTTTAAGATAGTATTTTGGGAAAAAATATATCATTTAAATGTGAAAAATGTCAATCTTTCCGATCAAGTGGTTGATTTGGACCAGTCTTTGTTAACTGTCAACTTTTCGGGAATTTCTGGTTGACTTTCCAAATGGGGTTGGTCCATAACTATAAAGTCGCGCCTGTCAAAAATCGTAAAAAGCGACATTTAAAGTTATGGTAGCCAGAACTACATCACAATCAGTTATGAGTTCTCCATGGCTTCAAACTGTTAATTGCATAATCAAAAACGCAATTATCACTCCTCCAGGTGCGGTATCATACAGCTAGGTGCGAACTCTGTTTTGTTTTATACGCTGAATTTAAAAAGACAAAAAAAAAACCTGTCAGGGACATGGGTGTGAAATACATGTTGATATTTTAAAAAGGATACTCAATTATATCTGCCAACAATGCTTATAATCCCATATTGCTATAATCTCTGTGAAGATTATATATGTACATGTAACGTAGGAAAATCGTTCTTCACCACGTTGACCGGGAACGCGGTGAATCGCGGTGAATCGCGGTGAATCACTGCGGAGATTATATTTATCGCGGTGATAATGCTCGACCTAGCGTGATGAAACGCGCGAGATTGCGGTGATTTTTCACCCAAAATAAATAATGACCACCGCGTGTCGGTAATTTAGGCAAAAATCGCGGGCCGCGTAGTGTACTTAAGTATACAAACAATATGTATGTGTAATTTGGTGGTTGAAAGTTATATAGTTATTGAATTACAGAAAAAGTTTTTTGTTGACAGCTTGAAATTCAAATTTCCCTGTAAATGCTAAGCACCGCCCACTTGAAAGGTTATGAACTTCTCTCAGCCAATAGCTAGCCAATCACTCAAATCAAGTTAACATGTAAATACATATGCAATGCTATACCAAATGGCTGTCACTGGCATATAAACCCGAACACTTGTTTCTATTTATAAACACTCTAATGTCAGCAGAAAATCACTGGCATATAAACCCAGCCTACTAGTTAATGTAGGTTAACATTTTACTACTGCAAAATCAAGCAGTTGAGATTCGGCTGCTTACATGGTGATGTGCATAGTTACTTTGTTTAGTGAGGGTAAAGCTTGAATGATATTGGGCTTGAATTTGATTTGTGTTTGAATTTATTTCAGTGTTAAATTCTAGGGCTGATTAACTTTTCAATCTTACTATATGTTTGTGTTTCATGGACCTTTTTCCAGAAACATACTTTTACTATTTAAATAAAAAGATTTTAATTTATACACAAAAAATACAATGGCAACAGTTTCATTGTCTTCGGTTCCAAAACGTTTGCGTATGGTTGAAGACTTTCGGTGCACGTCTTGTCAAGAGCTGAATCTCGAGGAATCTGCAGATATTTACTGTGAGGCATGTCAGAAGTTTTACTGTAAAAGATGTGGTCACCTTCATAATCAGCTTTCTACAGAACATACTACTGTTGGAAGGGGAGATATTAAGAAATGGCCAGTTCCAAAGGAGGTGGAGGATTTTCTCAGGATGTGTGAAGCACATGAGAATAAAACACTGACACAGTTTTGCCAAGACCACACTCAGCTGTGCTGCTCTGATTGTGTTGTAAAAATCCACAGGTATGGGACACATTTATATTCCTTTAGTTATAAATAATTAAGATACCAATACATTTGATTTTCAAAATTTTGAAATAAATGATTCATGCGTGTACCTGAGCCTTACAGATGTACTTCCAGTAAAAGCGGGTGATTGTGTTCATAAATTCTCAAGCACATTGTATCTCAATATTGGCAAAATTTGGCTTTTGAAATGAGAAATCTTGATTATTCTGGATTATTTGGGAATAGACAGAAAATTTATGTAGAGATCAACATGTTATTTTTACCATCTTTTGCTTGTATCATTGTATTGGAAAATCCTTGTTTTCAAACTGTCATTTTGGACACAAACACTTTGTAAGAAAGATTATAATAGTGGAATTGAAGTTGGAATTAAAGTTGCTCATAATCATTTGTGCATAAAATCTTGTCTAAAAATAAAAAGTTGGAGCCCATTCACAGAAATTACTGTGTAGAGTACTGAAATTTCCGGCTGGTGGTATATATATTTCTACAAGATAGTCAATTTGGTTGTAGTCTTGTGCTTTTCTGGAAGCCAGAGTACCCGGAGGAAATTATAACAATCTGTCTGCTATGATGATCACAAACCCAATGTGCATGCCGTAATGGGGATTAAACTTGTGTCACCAACTTTCGAAGCTAGTGTACCATCCATTGCATTGACCAGACAATCTGTCTCTTTATACACACACATTCATTTGTTTAGCTCCTAGCAGTACTTTATTTAAGGATCTATTAATCATAATTGGTTCTATATTGACATAAAAATATACATGCACACAGATATAACATTTTCATTAAAATTTACCTCCCTTCATATAAACATACTTATTATTTGTCACACGGTGCACTATGATATTATACCATGCAATGAAAAATTATTTCCATTTTAAAAAGAAAATTCTGGTGTGACCTTTAAAACCTGTGTTGCTTGAATTGTACCAACCTAAACAAAAGGTATTTCACCAATAATTTAGTTTGCTGTTTGAGATATATATGCCCCCCCTTCGAAGAAGAGGGGGTATACTGCTTTGCTCATGTCGGTCGGTCTGTCGGTCGGTCTGTCGGTCCGTCCACCAGGTGGTTGTCAGATGATAACTAAAGAACGCTTGGGCCTAGGATCATGAAACTTTATAGGTACATTGATCATGACTCGCAGATGACCCCTTTTGATTTTGAGGTCACTAGGTCAAAGGTCGAGGTCACGGTGACCTGAAATAGTCAAATGGTTTATGGATGATAACTCAAGAACGCATACGCGGCCAACAGGGCGAACTCTGAACAATATAACTGAAGCAACTGGTCTGTAATCCTAAATCTATAATTATCAGTCCAATGAAACATCATCCTTTGAGTAAAATAAAGTGCATCAGTAAAAATATTATCAGAATATGATTTTTTTTGTTTATCAAATATTGTGTTAATGTTTAATTTTGTTGATTAATATAAATATAAGCAGGACAGAGGAGGTAATACACTATTATATCTTTCTTTTATACAGGGGAAACAAATGCAATAAGTTAAAATTTCATGTTTAATGAATAGAGGATATCACCCCCCCAATTTTTTTAAACATCATCTAATAAATTAACACACCCCAACATTTAAACACCCCCTCTCACCCCACCCCCTACCCCCCAACCCCTACCCCCCTACCCCCACCCCCCCCACTTAACCCCTACCCCCCTATTTTTTTAAACCAACTTTAACTAACCCCACCCCACATTATACCCCTCTCTCACTCCCCCTACCCCACCCCACTCCATTTTTTAAACATATAATCCAATAACACCCCCAATTATACCCCCCCTCACTCCCATACCACCCAGACCTACACCCCCCCAAATTTTTATAAACTCTAAATAAATTACCCCACCCAATTATTACCCATCTCACCCAAACCCCCTACCCCCCAACCACCAACCCACAATTATTTTTAAACATCTATAAATTACCAAATCCCACATAATTACCCCCCTCTCACCCCCCTAACCCCCCCACCCCCACCCCGAAACCCGCGACCCCCCCCACACCAACACCTCCCCCCACCAATTTTTTTTTTTAACATCTAATAAATTACCACACCCCACATTATACTCCCCTCTCACTCCCCCCTTCTCCCAACCCCCCACCCCCACCACCCCACCCCCCCCCAACATTTTTTTTTCAACATCTAATAAATAACCACACCCCACATTATTACCCCCTCTCACCCCCTACCCCCCACCCCCCCCCCATTTTTTTTTTTAAACATCTTATAAATTACCACACCCCACATTATAACCCCCCCTCTCACTCCCCCCTTGATCATGACTGGCAGGTGACCCCTATTGATTTTCAGGTTACTAGGTCAAAGGTCAAGGTCACAGTGACTCGAAATAGTACAATGGTTTCCGGATGATAACTAACATTAGGTCAAAGGTCAAGGTCACAGTGACAAAAAACGTATTCACACAATGGCTGCCACTACAACTGACAGCCCATATGGGGGGCATGCATGTTTTACAAACAGCCCTTGTTATATGCCACTTAAATGTGTAACTATTAAAATGAGAATTATGAATTGTCATATTCATATAACATTTACACCAACAAAATCTTTAAGCACAAACTTGAGTACAAAGAATGAAGAACATTGTATTTTTAAATGAAGAAATGCATACAACACTTGTACAGATTAATAATCAAAAAGGCAACATATGGTTAAATAATGTATAGAGAAGAAGTGTGTCATCAACAAGTTATGTCCATTTAACTCTTTTACGATTATTATGAATTAACTTGATAACATACTTTTTTATCACAACCAGAGCTCCAGATAAGAGGCGTATCTGCGTATTTATGCATTGAAAAAATAAAAAAACGTATTAAAAATCAGCCCAGTACGTAACAAAACGCTTTACAAATCTTGGTACGTATTTAAACCGATAAAAGTGCGTAACCGGTTTAACCAATAATCCAGTTAAGTTTTAAATGTAAGTTAAACTTTGAATCAAAAGTAAGTCAGTCAAAATAAGCTTGTAATAAAAATAGCGGCCCATCATGTTTGTGGATCAAAAAGGGACGTTTAAAGCAACCTGCTGGAGTATTTTTAAAGAAAGTCTGTTCTTATCCTCATTTAAAATATATTCTGTTTGCATTTAATAATATAAATAACAAAAAATGAAACTATTTCTAGATTGAACACGCCATTTACTTTTTCCGTTTTCTATGGAAATGGAAAATACCCCTAAATATTCCAAACTTTTATGGCTAAAACAAGAGGAGTAAAATACGCATTAACAATAATATCAGGGGTGAAATATAGACTAAATCCTTATCTGGAGCTCTGATCACAACAAATATTTTTTTTTAACTGGCATGTAATCCAAAAATTACCCAACGTTTGTTTTGTTTAATATATTTTACATTCATATCAGGGATATTGCTACCCGTGTAATATGAGTGTTCGTTAATTATGTTCAAACATTTTATGCAACATATGCTAATATATACTTTTTTTCTTGTGGTTTCCTTTTGATATGAAAAAGGTTAATATGTTTTTTTTTCTTCTTGGTTGTTTGTAAAAAAACAACAACAGAATAGTTATGAATAAGGATGAGTTGGATAATGTAGGTAGAAAGCATACTGGACTTGTTTATGAAAGTTTAATGTGTTTCCATTTTTGTTCAAATATATAAAGTGTATCATTGTTTAGGGCAATTTCTTTTTTAATTTTAATCTTCAATTTTAAATAATTGATAAAACAGTTCATGGTAGGTCTTTGTTTTCTGTATTTCATGCTGAATATATAATATTTCATTAATATATTATGAAATTCACAGCTATATCAACCTCTTGTATTTTGAAGGTAAATACTCATAAACTGATTTCTAAGAGAGATAGTTTAATACCCAGGCAAAATGAAGGCCATATGACCATGGTATACCATGGTAGACCATGGCTAAACCATGGTTAATCATGGTCATATGACCATGGTATACCATGGTAGACCACGTTTTGTTAAATGGCACCACAGTCTTTGACCATGGTCATCATGACCATGGCCAAATACCATGGTTGACCATGGTCAAATACCATGGTCGATCATGGCCATATACCATGGTTGACCATGGTCAAAGACTGTGGTGCCATTTAACAAAACGTAGTTGGCCATGGTCACCATTGCCACCCATGGGCCATTTTTGTGTGTGACCATGTCCAACCATGGTCTGTCTTTTGTCACCATTGCCATCCATGGTTGACCATGGTCACTATTGCCGACCATGGTCCATGTTTTTTGTGACCATGGTCAACCATGTTCCTGATCATGTTCCACCACGGTTTTTGATGGCTGACAATCAAATACCGTGGTCAACCATAAAAAACCATGGTGACCATGGTCTACCATGGTCATCGTTTCGCCTGGGTATTTAATTGTTTTTTTTTTGAAAGGTTGACAATTGATTCCATAGAGATTGAATATGTTTACACTCCCAGAAAAGATGTTCCATTGTTTCAATATGTTCATTACACATATCACTTAAGATTCGTTTTGGATATGGTTGCACTTAAAAAGTATTTTTATGCCCCCCTTCAAAGAAGAGGGGGTATATTGCTTTGCACATGTCGGTCGGTCCGTCGGTCTGTCGGTCGGTCCGTCCACCAGGTGGTTTCCGGATGATAACTCAAGAACGCTTGGGGCTAGGATCATGAAACTTCATAGGTACACTGATCATGACTCGCAGATGACCCCTGTTGATTTTGAGGTCACTAGGTCAACGGTCAAGGTCACGGTGATCCGAAATAGTAAAATGGTTTCCGGATGATAACTCAAGAACGCTTATGCCTAGAATCACGAAACTTGATAGGTAGATTGATTATGACTTGCAGTTGACCCCAATTGATTTTCAGGTCACTAGGTCAAAGGTCAAGGTCACAGTGACCTGAAATAGTAAAATAATTTCCGGATGATAACTCAAGAACGCTTAGGCCTAGGATCATGAAACTTGATAGGTAGATTGATCATGACTCTCAGATGACCCCTACTGATTTTCAGGTCATTAGGTCAAAGGTCAAGGTCACAGTGACCCGAAATAGTAAAATGGTTTCCGGATGATAACTCAAGAACGCTTATGCCTAGGATCATGAAACTTCGTAGGTAGTTTGATAATGGCTGGCAGATGACCCCTATTGATTTTCAGGTCACTAGGTCAAAGGTCAAGGTCACGGTGACCCGAAATAGTAAAATGGTTTCCGGATGATAACTCAAGAACGCTTATGCCTAGGATCATGAAACATCATATGTACATTGATCATGACTCGCAGTGATCATGACTCGCAGATGACCCCTATTGATTTTCGGGTCAAAGTTCAAGGTCACGGTGACCCGAAATAGTAAAATGGTTTCCGGATGATAACTCAAGAACGCTTATGGCTAGGATCATGAAACTTCATAGGTACATTGATCATGACTGGCAGATGACCCCTATTGATTTTCAGGTCACTAGTTTTCTTTGAGTCCACCAGTTTAGATCATGTTTTAGCATGTAACTTTTGAATTCTTGATGATTTTAATTTTACATGTGGTTATTATTTCCTAGTGATCAAACGATAATTCTGATACAGCTCTCATATCCCTTGGTGAAAAGTCAATGGCAGAATTCAAGGTCTTAGGAAATTAGTCACATGCTTTGAACGTTAGACAACCTTAAGGTTAACCAGAATTCATCTACGCATAATGTCTCTGAAGTTAAGTTTTTCCAATATTCAATAAATCTCTATGTATATCCCTTTTCGAAAAAGTGTGTAAAACATGCTTTTAACGTACATTTTGCGCGTGTGCTACATGGCTGTATTGGAACTGTGTTTTATGTGCGCTTTTTCTTACCAAGTGAGTTTTTACCAAAACCAACAAGAAACTTCGTCAACTATGACTATGTCATAAGGGGCGCTTTTATGTGGGTAACAACTGCGCTTTTAAGTGAGTTTATGTGTGGATTTGTATAAGTGCTTTTTTGCTGGCATTCATGTGTGTTAAATACGAGCTTTTGATAAGACAGTACTCATAAACAGTGCACATTAAACACACTTAAAGCGCAGTTTAAACCCACATAAAGCATACATGTTGGTGAAATGTGCGCTTTTTGGCAAGTTATAATTGCGCTTAAGAGAGTTAAATTTGTGGGGGTTTTTATTAGTCAGTTTTTTTTAAAAGCACATATTAAACTCGCTTATAGCGCAGTGCTAACCCACATAAAAGCCCACATTTAACGCACTTGAAAGGTAGTCAAAACGCACTTATAAAAGCACGCATGTGCATTAAAGGTGCATCTTTTGCCTTTACAAAGTTGATTAAATGGCATTATGTCAAAAGTTTTGAAAAGCAGATATGCAATAAAAATAAAATATAAATATACAAGTATATTTTAAATAATTACAAGATAATTAAATTGTACACTTTAATGTAATGCAAAATTTTACTTTTGTTTACATACATGAACACAATTTAATTTCAACAATGACAATTTGGTGAAAAATACATAATTAGATTATAAATAAACAATACATAATAGCATACTTATAATAACATTATATACATAGGAAAAATATTGACTCATGTTGAACAATCAATATACACACAAAAATGAGTCAAATAAATTTATATAATATGTTCGTTTGGTCTTTGAAGCGACGGAGCCCGGCTCTCATTTTCCTTTACCTCTACCACATATTGGTGGAAAATCGTTGGAACTATCTCTGTAATGAAGCATTGACTGGTATATGCTGATTTTTAGCTCGGCTGTTTTCAGAGAAAACCCGAGGTATTGTCATAGCCAGCTAATATTGCCCGCTGCCTGCGTCGTGCTAAAACCTTGATATTTTGTCAAGGTTTAGAACATTGACTCTAAAATCAAAGTCCTTCAACCTACAACATTGAGACTTCATATGTAGCTGCACCTTGATGAGTTCTACATGCCAAACCCATTTTTGAGTCACAAGGTCAAAGCTTAAGGTCACTGTGACCTCTAAAAAATTCTGACAAGCTTTCATTTATTTAAAACTGCACCTGCAGCCGATTGGGCACCCATTATGCTTTACTCTTGTTATACTTTTCAATCACATAAGTGATACTATACTCTTAATATTAAAGTATATAAGCAGTTATTGTAAATAAAATAAGTACCTTCCTTAGATGAAATGAGAAAACCAATTTGTCAAAAATACGCTTGTATATGGGGCATTGATCAAGTTAAGATTTGATTAGAGTTAGACTGTGGACGTCATTCTCCTACTTGCCAACAACCTAGTGCAAGTGATTCCATAATACATGCACAGGTATGACATGTTTGTAAACTTGGCTTTTGATAAAAGGTAAGTTTGTATTATAATTGGTTTATTAAATTAATGTTCAATGTATGTGTATTTTTATCCCCATGCTTTTTGAAAAGCATGGGGATATTGTGGTTATCTCCGCCGTCCGTCCATCTGTCCGTCCGTCTGTCTGTCCGTCCTTAGCAACCACTATCTCCTCCAACATTATAAGCACTAGAACCTTGAAACTTACACACATAGTAGCTATAAGAATATGTGCGACCCTGCACTATTTGGAATTTTGATCTGACCCCTGGGTCAAAAGTGATGTTGATTGGGGCGGGGCCAGGTCAGAGATTTTCACTCATTTTTTTATGTTATTTTACATTAACTTCTTCATTTCTGCACCGATTTACTTCAAATTGATACTGAACCTCTCTTATGACAATACGGTCCATCTCAACTATGCATGGCCCCATTACCAACCCTGGGGCGCCCCGCCCACATAGACCACACCCACCCAAAATTGCCTTTTACTATAATTTCTCCATTTCTACACCGATTCACTTCAAATTTATACTGAAACTCTCTAATGACAATACGGTCAATCTCAACTATGCATGACAATACGCTCAATCTCAACTATACATGGCCCCAGTACCAACCCTTAGGCGCCCCACCCACATAGGCCACACCCACCCAAAAATGCCTTTTACTATAACTTCTTCATTTCTACACCGATTTACCTCTAATTGGTACTGAACTTCTCTTATGACAATACGGTCAATCTCAACTATGCATGGTCCCACTACCAACCCTGGGGCGCCCCGCCCAAATAGGCCACACCAACCCAAAATTGACTTTTGCTATAATTTATTCATTTCTACACCGATTCACTTCTAATTGATACTGAACTATTCTTATGACAATACGGTCAATCTCAACTATGAATAGCCCCATTACCAACCCTGGGGCACCCCGCCCACATAGGCCACACCCACCTAAAATTGCCTTTTACTTAACTTCTTCATTTCTACACAGATTCACTTCTAATTGATACTGAACTTCTATTATGGCAATACGGTCAATCTCAACAATGCATGGCCCCATTACCAAACCTGGGGCGCCCCTGGGTCAAATATGCGGCGTCAGGATACGCATCGGCCTGTGCAGCGCCATTTTTAGTTTCAATTTGTAACACTCAATAGTTGACAGGTTCGCTTCAACGGGTGGCGTAGGGGATGACAGTGCCAGGGTCCTGTGGTATAGGATAACACAGCGGTGGTGGCTCATTCTTTCTTGCCATTCTTTCGATGTTTTTCAACATGCAAGCACATTACATGCGTGCATTTGGGATACGAAACAATAACATACACAAATTCGCTATTTTGTGCAAGGAAAAGGCTAAATAAGAAACGACATTGTGCATGCCACCTGTGCAGATTTTACTAATCTTAAACCAACTATTTGTAATTTACAGTTGGCCAAGTGTTGTGGTACAGAAATATTGGCATACACCTGCAATGTGTGTCTACATATTGGCAAATATATTTAAAGTTCATTGAATATAAAACATGTGTAGTATCGGTCCATCATGAAAACTCAGCATTAAGACTACCTTCCTGTAACAACCACTTTTCAAAAGTCCCACATCACGCTGGGTAAGCGGATACTTTGATAACAGATGGCACTTCGATACCAGATAACAACAAAAGCCACGCGAGAGAGGTAAGTTCCTCATGTTTTTAAAAGTTATATCATAAAGATTAGTTTTTTTAGACAAGGCGCATGGTCGAGTTTATAAATGGTGTACCCTTTTTATATTGGAAAGAAAAAAATCATGGAAGAATGGTAGATTTTTCTCCCAAAAATAGAAAATGCAGTCGGAAAACAGCATGAACTGGATGAACAGTAAACATTTTTACAAAATAAAACTACTCGGAAATATTTCAAGAAATTGTTTGAGTAATCATGTAGAGTTATCACTGTGCTTCAAATACTGAAATTTTGGTAGTATTCAATGAAATATAAACGAAGATAGAGCATGTTTTAATAGGTGGTATTCATGAAGTTGTGGATACTTTGATTCCCAATATAGGGCACTTTGGATGACAGAGACTTTCAACAAATTGGGCACTCTAATAACCGAGTTTTATCTTCTACATGAAATGCATTTATGTATATTATGGCTATTCTTACCAAACATTTTGAAGTACGAATCAATTTCCATTGTCAAGTGCGACACATTGTGAATCTATGCATAACGTAATTACATACACATGTGAAATATAACCAATGGCGTTGTTCGTTTACAAAAATCTTATTCCTATAAATTTATATAATTAATATTGTAAGTGCAAATTTTAAATAGGATCGAAATGCTAATTTCTGCTAATATAATTATGTCACGTATATCCAAGTTCGTATGCAGAATGTTTTGTGTTTATATTAATAACAACGACGGGTATGCACAACTTTGACACCACTATCGTGTGATTAAATCTGTACCATAATTGCTATTTTTTTGCTCATCTATTTAAAAAAAAAAAAAAGAAGAGCTATTGTCATCACCTTGACGTCGGCGTCTGCATCGGCGTCAGCGTCCGGTTAAGTTTTGCGTTTAGGTCCACTTTTCTCATAAAGTATCAATGCTATTGCATTCAAACTTGGTACACTTACTTACTATCATGAGGGGACTGGGCAGGCAAAGTTAGATAACTCTGGCTTGCATTTTGACAGAATTCTGTGCCCTTTTTATACTTAGAAAATTGAAAATTTTGGTTAAGTTTTGTGTTAAGTCCATTTTATTTCTTAAGTATCAAAGCTATTGCTTTCATACTTGCAACACTTACTAACTATCATAAGGGGACTGTGCAGGCAAAGTTATGTAACTCTGACTGGCATTTTGACACAATTATGTGCCCTTGTTTTACTTAGAAAAATGAAAATTTGGTTAAGTTTTGTGTTAAGGTTCACTTTATTCCTACAGTATCAAAGCTATTGCTTTCATACTTGCAACACTTACTAACTATCGTAAGGGGACTGTGCAGGCAAAGTTATGTAACTCTGACTGGCATTTTGACGGAATTATGGGCCCTTAATACTTGAAAATTTGGTTAAGTTTTGTGTTTTGGTCCACTTTACCCCTAAAGTATCATAGATACAGTGTATTGCTTTCATACTTGGAACACTCGCAAACTATCATAAGGGGACATTAAAGGACAAGTTGCATAACTCTGGTTGTCATTTTTACGGAATTATGGCCCTTTTTTGACTTAGTAACTTTGAATATATGATTACATTGTGTGTTTAGATCCACTTTACTTGTAAAGTATCAAGGCTATTGCTTTTAAATTTCAAATACTTTCATGCTATCATGAGGGTACTGTACCTAGCAAGTTAAATTTTACCTTGACCTTTGAATGACCTTGACTCTCAAGGTCAAATTATTAAATTTTGCTAAAATTGCCATAACTTCTTTATTAATGATTCGATTCAGTTGATTCTTTGACAAAACAACTCTTACCTGACATACCACAATAGACTCCACCCAAACCATGCCCCCCCCAAATCCCCCCTCAATCCCCCCCCCCCCCTATTATTATTTTTTTATTATTAAAGAATATCTAATAAATGACCACCACACCCTCATACTATACCCTCCCCCCCCCACCCCCAAAAAATAATTTTAATGCCCCCGGTAGGGTGGCATATAGCAGTTGAACTGTCTGTCAGTATGTCAGTCTGTCCGTCCGTCCGAAAAAAACTTTGACATTTTCCATAACTTTTTCACTTTTGAAGATAGCAACTTGATATTTGGCATGCATGTGTATCTCATGGAGCTGCATATTTCGAGTGGTGAAAGGTCAAGGTCATCCTTCAAGGTCAAATGTCAACTTTATGGTGTCTGTCCCTCCGAAAACTATAACATTGGCCATAACTTTTTCAATATTGAAGATAGCATCTTGATATTTGGCATGCATGTGTATCTCATGGAGCTGAACATTTTGAGTGGTGAAAGGTTAAGGTGAAGGTCATCCTTCAAGGTCAAATGTCAAATATATGGCGTCTGTCCGTCCGAAAACTTTAACATTGGCCATAACTTTTTTAATATTAAAGATAGCAACTTGATATTTGGCATGCATGTGTATCTCATGAAGCTGCACATTTTTAGTGGTGGAAGTTCAAGGTCAAGGTCATCCTTCAAGGTCAAATTATTTTTTTTAATGTCAAAGCGGCGTTCTCATGAAGCTGCACATTTTGAGTGGTGGAAGTTCAAGGTCAACGTCATTCTTCAAGGTCAAGGTCATCCGTCAAGGTCAAAGGTAAAAAAAAAATCAAAGCGGCGTTATCATGAAGCTACACATTTTAGTAGTGAAAGTTCAAGGTCAAGGTCCTCCTTTAAGGTCAAGGTCATCCTTCAAGGTCAAAGGTCATCATTTTTGTTAAAGCGGCGTTATCATGAAGCTGCACATTTTGAGTGGTGCAAGTTAAAGGTCAAGGTCATCCTTCAAGGTCAATTTTTTTTATAAAATTTCAAAGCGGCGTTCGTACCTTTATTAGGACATAATTATATATGCTTTAGATCAGCTGTATCACTACAAAGAATGTTATTTAAAATTACATAGTACACAAGGTTAAACAATTTTAAATTAACACCTTTGATATGTCTGATGAGTTACATTTTAAATGTAATTTGAAATTGTTTAAGCGTGTGTACTATGCGAAGATCCTGCTGTTTGGTGACTCAAAAACTGGAAATTTTATGGTATTAGGCATATCGAAGTAGTTTCACGTGTGTCTATCACATTTATACGAAATCATATTCTAAAAGGACAAGAACATGTTTTGGTAATTCGTTTTTAATTTACGTCAGTACACACATTTTTATTTATTGCCTGCTTACTATAACAGTTTTCACAGCGAATTATGCATTTCTGATTCATTAAATAGAGTTTGTTGTATCTGGTAAAAAGTGTTGAGTAATCTGGAATCGAAGTGCCGTTGTCTTTGAGATGATGGGTTAAACAAGTGTCCATGATAATTTGGCATCCGACTCTTAAAACATTTGAATTTTTTCCTCAAATACGTTAGTTAACTAAAATTTTACATGTTGTAACATTAATTGACATATTGATCTTTTATTTCGATTATTTGGCACGTTCTTGCTTTATTTCCAAGTATTTTTATTTTGTTTAAATATGTACTGATAATCGAATCCATAATAATTATTGATGGAATTTTATCTTTTTTATTATAATCCACTGTTTTTTCCACGATTTGTTTACTCCGAAATACACGGCGTGCACATGTGGCCGTTATAGCTAGGTTTCACTGTATATTCAATACTCCAGTGACCCAATAGTCCCATTAAAGTTACACTGTTTACTACTATCAGACCATTGAATATCCCTTGACATTTAAGATGGTTTGTACTCAGTTAAAAAAGTTAAGGTTAATCTTGGTTTCTAATCAAGACATAATTCGTGATTTCTTGACTGTTTTAATACACAAACAATTACATTATGTATTATCTGGACTATTCATTCATATTCACAGAGATACTGTTAAATTAAGAATTTGCCTATAAACAAATTGTTACGTTTTGTTTGCTACAAGTCTATTATAAAAATGGCAGCCTTTTCTATGTCTTCTCTTGCCATAGGATCCGATGGAGTTAACGATTTTATTTGTTTGTCATGCAAAGAGCAATCGGATGCAGATTTTTGCTGCAAAACAATTGTTTGAAATTTTATTGTGGGAAATGTATTCAGTTGCATGATAAGTGGTTTAAAAAACATTCAGCGTATGGAAGGAATGACATGAAAGAATGGCCAGTTTCGAAACAGGTGGAGGAACTTATATTAAAGTGTGAAGTGCACAGGCAGGACAGAATTGAAATGTTATGTGATGACCACAGTCAGCTGTGCTGCACAAAGTGTGCCTTCAATAATCACAGGTATTTCAAGAATAATTTGGCACATACGTGTTTAAATATCAATAATCTATGTCACAATTTAAATGAGAATTAAGTATTGTCAAGTTGTCAATTTTATATATATCGTATTTTAACAAACACTTTTATTTGCTGAATTTTTTGTGAAAAGTATCAAATACAATTCAATTTTTTCGACAACACTTTCTTTCAAATTTTTAGAAATGACTTATGAAATTAATTTGAAATTGTGTCTTTTCTGGAGTTGTTATTTGTATTCGCAGAAATACTGTATAATTAAGAAATTTCCTGAACTTCTTATTCATGGTAGTTAAATATTTCCTGTGATGGCATTTATAACCTGTGTCCTTAAAAACCATGCATCAGAAAAACAAGAAGTTGGAAGGTAGGTCTCAATTCAAACAGTACAGAACTAAATTTTAGTATATATTAAATGCTCAGGTATGGAAGGTCTTTTAGCTTGGAGCTATTATAGAATAGATTTATATTATACACTGGATTCTTTGTCCAAAGTAGAGCTCATGTTTGATTTATGATTGTATTGTTCTAACTTGTAAAACAAAGTGCATTCAACACAAATTATGAGCTCTATAATCACTGTCAGACCAGTCACACTGCATGAGCAATTTTCACAAGCCTTTTAGACAAGACTACCTCTAATATGTGTACTAGAATTTTTGTCTAGTGTTTTATTGCCAATATTGAAGAAATCTCTATCCAGCTGCAATAAAAAATTAAAGCTGTCAAGAAACTACTTATGATTACCTAGATTACTTCAATAACCTAGAAAAAGTTATTGCCTGGTTTAAGAGCCCTATATATTGTTATGCCCCCCTTCGAAGAAGAGGGGGTATATTATTTAACACATGTCTGTCCACATGTAGGTCCGTATGTGACCGTCCACCAGATGGTTTCCGTATGATAACTCAAGAACGCTTAGGCCTAGGATCATGAAACTTCATAAGTACTTTGATCATGACTCGCAGATGACCCCTATCGATTTTGAGGTTACTTAGGTCAAAGGTCAAGGTCACGGTGACCCAATATAGTAAAATGGTTTCCAGATGATAACTCAAGAACGCTCATGCCTAGGATCATGAAACTTCATACACTACGCGGTCGCGATTTTTGCCTAAATCACCGACACGCGGTGGTCATTATTTATTTTGGGTGAAAAATCACCGCGATCTCGCTCGTTTCATCACGCTAGGTCGAGCATGATCACTGTGTATGCTATAAATATCATCTCCGCGGTGATTTACCGCGATTTACTGCGTTCATGGTCAACGCGGCGAAGAACGATTTTCTTACGTTACATGTACATGTCTAATCTTCACAGAGATTATAGCAATATGGAATTATTAGCATTGTTGGCAGATATAAGAGAGTAGCCTTTTTAAAATGTCAACATGTATTTCACACCCATGTCCCTGACAGGTTATTTTTGTCTTTTTAAATGCTGCGTATAAAAAAAACAGTGTTCGCACCTAGCTGTATGATACCGCAACCGGAGGAGTGATAATTGCGTTTTTTATCCCCCGCCAGAGGCGGAGAGATATTGTTTTGGCGTTCTCCGTCCGTCCGGCCGTCCGTCCGTCCCGCGGCCGGCACTTTTGTGTCCGGAGCCATATCTTGGAAGTTCTTTGGTGGATTTCATTTAAACTTGGTATGAGTATATATATGCATAAGAGGATGATGCACGCCAAATGGCATTGTATAAAACCATCTGTTAAAAACAGACTTATGGCCCTTCGTATCTTGAAAAAATGCTTTTTAGTGTCCGGAGCCATATCTTGGAAGTTCTTTGGCGGATTTCATTGAAACTTGGTATGAGTATATATATGCATAAGAGGATGATGCATGCCAAATGGCATTGTACACCATCTGTTAAAAACAGACTTATAGCCCTTTGTATCTTGAAAAAATGCTTTTTACTATAGGCACTTTTGTGTCCGGAGCCATATCTTGGAAGTGCTTTGGCTGATTTCATTTAAACTTGGTATGAGTATATATATGCATAAGAGGATGATGCACGCCAAATGGCATTGTACACCATCTGTTAAAAACAGACTTATGGCCCTTTGTATCTTGAAAAAATGCTTTTACTATGGGCATTTTTGTGTCCGGAGCCATATCTTGGAAGCGCTTTGGCGGATTTCTTTGAAACTTGGTATGAATATATTCCCGCGCCAGAGGCGGAGGGATATTGTTTTGGCGTTGTCCGTCCGTCAGGCACTTTTGTGTCCGGAGCCATATCTTGGAAGTGTTTTGGCGGACGCACGACTTATTTATTCACCTAAATAAATTGTGAAGGCTTAAGAACCTTCCTTTGTCTTAGTTTTGTGTTATTGTCCTCCGTCCGTCCATCTATCAATATATTCATCCGTCCAATTTGCACCCATCCTCAAACAAAGCATATGTTGCGGGGGATACCTTGGGCCTTTCAGGCCCTCTTGTTGATTATGCAATTAACAGTTTGAAGCCATTGAGAACTCATAACTGATTGTAATGTAATCGTTGTATTTTCCCCCGAGTCTCTCAATTCCCCGATACATATGTTTCAACTGTCTCAATCACATACATGCAGCTTCTTCCATCTTTATCCATTGCTCGATAATCCCGCATATGCCCGATTTCCAATTTAAAAGCGAATTCTGGTTAATATTGACGATAAGAGTCCTAAAGAATGTCATACAAGCTGTATTGTAACCGTTACGATGTTTCAGTTCCTTCATTATTGAAACAATTTTTGTACTGTATACTGACTACACACTTAAATGTCATGTACAGTTCATAATCTTCTTCAACGACCAATAAACAACTTAATTTATATTTAGATTTTATGCAACATGTACACATCATTTTCTGGAATCGAGAAAGCGAGTTTATTTTGTGAAAATAAACCAATATCTGTTTATTAAATTTGTCAAATTTTTATATATATATATATGCAATTCTTATGAAAAAAAATATCGTTATTTTAAATGTTTAAAGCAATTTAAGTCTTTTTCTGAGAGCATATATGGGAATTAACTGTGTGAGCTACTTCAAAATGTTAACCGCTATACAATCATTGTTTTGACAGAGGACGCGTGCTTATCTTAAGTTTGTTTCTGGTAATACACAGGATATTGGATATTTGGGGCTTGATTGGATAATAAAACAAAGATGCAGTCGGCGGTTTTCAGTAGAACTTTTGTACTAACCAACTTAATCAACAGTGCACATGCTTATCTAACATTTAAGGATCATCAAACGGGTCCAAGCAACTTGCATGGACCATAATACACAGTCCGATGGTTAAATTCAGTAGCACACGTCGTCAGAAACTAACAAGTTCGAGTAATAAAGCACAGAGATTATGATCTGAAAAATTGAATGGGGTCCGAAATGAAACAGAATTCCACCAAATCAAACGATTCACCGCCTAATTTTAAGTGTAACAAACTATGTTTGAAACATTTAAAATAACGACAATTCCGAATGATCACAGCTTCCATTTTCAAAAGTATATGCCGTTCAACTCGAGAAATAGCAAAGACAAACGTTTACTATTGTTCCATCAAATGAATTTTACACGCTACTATTTTATTAAATAGATCTAGCAGCCCAATGGCGATTGGAGACGCGTACATCACCTGAAGCAATGTGTTAATTTAAATTTAGATGCACATTTAAGTCATTTTCTGAAAATCGGGACGAAGTGAAAGTATTCCTTTTACAAATAAACCAACATTTGATTTTCAGGGCCCTCAATCTATCAAATCTGCCGCCGAATTTCGGCGGCAGTCCCCCACCTGAAAAGGATACTTTTTTCCCCTTTTTGGGGGAAAAATTCCCCTTAAATTTTATTTTTATTTTTATTTTTTTTTTTTAATAGAAAGATGTGTCTCATGATTATTAAATCTCAATTCTATTTCAATTTAATCTTTTCAAACATACTAAATTATGAAAAATGCAATGAATATAGTGCAAACATGTACAAATGAAATAATGAGAGAGTAAGTAAAAAAATCCCCCAAAAAGGGAAACGCCGCGAAAATTCCCCCTCCTAAGGGCTGCGGACCCCTTTCCCCAAAGTAGTGTGAGGGCCCTGATTTTATTTAAATGGTCGACATTATTTATATTTGTGTCGTCTGTGTATTTTAGCAACTCTTAAGCAAATAGATATCGTTTATTTTGACGGTTAAAGCAAGTTTCGTTTCCGATATTAAACTATGTAAATTTCTTTGGTATGGTTACAGACCTACACAATCATTGACAGATAACATCCGATGGTAATTGTATGAAGTATGCAGAGAAGCTGACGAAATGTTAAAACAATCGCGTAGAAGTAAAAATATCAGGTTATTATCTGTACCTGTTTCTTTCGGAGTGAATACTCGTTGTGGCTGCGGAGAAACTTTGAGAACAAAAGAATCTGTAGCTGCAAACTTTGTTGGTTTTGTGTGAGCCGTACTGTACAATTGTTATTTCAACAAATAAAGATATTGTTTGGAAATCAGGATTCCACATTCAGCAAGTACGCTGTTTACTTTCATATTGGAATACATTTTCGCGATCTAATGTGATCGTCAATAGTGATGACATTAGTTAATAAGTTGAAATTTAAGTCTAGTAGTTACAGCGAATCACGGCGATTTGCGGTATTTCGCAATGATTCTACAGCTGATCTTTATTGCCAGATGGTCACAGTGAAATCACTGCGGAATCACTGTGAATCAACCACAGAGTGGATTCACAGCAATTTGAGGCAAAATCACTGCGATTTGCCACGTTTGCCCAAACGCGGTGGTCGGTGATTTAGGCAAAAATCGCAGGGCGCGTAGTGTACCAGTAACACCGTTCCATCACATATTTATCCTCATTATATTATCATCATCCCTATGATAGCTTTTGTACAAAAACACAATCTTAATGCATGGAACATCTTGTATATCTATTACTGTTTATCCGATTACTATATATGTCCGAAATATATACACTTAAGAATGCCTTACCAGTAGTAGTTTAACTTTAATTATCCAAATTTTCCTTGTTGTTATCTGGTTTAACAAACCTTATCAAATGTTTGCTACATCCAGTTAATGCTTTTTCCATTATTGAATCACCATTACTTGTAATTTGAATCGCCATTTTTTAATTGAACGCGGGTTCAATGTTAATTTACAATACGTCCGCCATTTACAATGACGTAGCAATTTAATTGTACTCGGATAATTTATGTATCTCATCGAGTAAATGTGTTTTCTTAATGTTTATGTGTAGTATTATGACTTGTTAGTATAAAAAATGAACTGTGATTCCAGTTTATATAATATGGGCGTTACTCGTAATTATCGGTGGATTAGCAACTTTCAGGTCACTAGGTCAAAGGTCAAGGTCACGCTGACCCGAAATAGTAAAATGGTTTCTGGATGAGAACTCAAGAATGCTTATGCCTAGGATCATAGGTACATTGATTATGACAGATGGCAGATGACCCTTTTTGATTTTCAGGTTACTAGGCTAAAGGTCAAGTCACAGTGACCTGAAGCAGTAAAATGGTTTCTAACGTAATCACACAATGGCTGCCACTGCAACTGACAGCCAATTTGGGGGCATGTGTGTTTTACAAACAGCCCTTGTTAGGATTTTATCAGTCAATAGTGTGTATGCCCCGGCCTTGTTTGATGTGTGAGGTATATATTGATTGATCAATCCGTCCATTTGTACTTCACTTCACATTTGCCTTAGTTCTCAATTGTATTTTTCACTAATGCTTATTTCTGGATTTATCCTTATTGTCATTATTCAAGCTTTTGGCATTGCATTTAAACCACTTCTGGGACATTCATCACCAATCTTTGACTAATACAACATGGTTGAAATTTTAAGACATTTGTAACAAAAAAAAAGAACAAAGAGGAAAAAATGATCAAAGTTTAAAAAAAAATAGAATAGATTAATTACTGTACAGTCAAGGTGGAACAAACATATTTTGGGATCCGCGGCGGCAATGCGCAACGAGTCAATGCCGAGTCGGCCGTTGAAGCATTTCGCATCGAAGCTTCGCATCTTTCCGCCGAGACATGCCGAGGCAAGCCGCGATCCGCGACATGACACCGAGTCCATGCGCATCTTCAAATCAAAATCTTTTTTAAATGATTAGTTAGTCAAAGAAATTTAAAAGAACAATTATAATTATATTTAAAATCATAATTAATTTAATGCGCACAGATTCAAAATAGATAAATTAGTTAATAAAAAAACATGCTGTTGTTTTGTTTTTAGTGATTGCATTCCCACCCATTTCTAAAGAAATTGCTGTCATCCGGATATAATATTATTATTATTTTAAAAGGATGCAAATAAAAAAAAACGAATAAATTAAAACAAAATACGATTATCACAGGCATGTTTTAATAAAATTCCAATAATCATTTGCCATTGTCATTTATAGAATCGGCTTAAGTTACTTTGTGTGCGTTTATTGGACTGTATGATTATTGTCTTTATATTAAAACGATCAACAGACATATTTGTTTTGGGTTTAATTTTTACGACAACGTGTATTAGCATATAAGCACATTTAATGTGGCTGGCCAAGTTAGTTTGTTTCCTGCCCGTAGTGTATGTATTTCACACATAAATGTCACATAATTATGTGTTGGCACATACGAGTGGTCAAGAATCCAGCAGTTGATTTATTTAGTATTGCTTGTTGTTTTTAGCTCATCTATTTTTTGAAAAAAATTTATGAGCTATTGTCATCACCTTGGCGTCGGTGTTGGCGTCGGCGTGCGGTTAAGTTTTGCGTTTAGGTCCACTTTTCTCAGAAAGTATCAATGCTATTGCATTCAAACTTGGTACACTTACTCACTATCATGAGGGGACTGGGCAGGCAAAGTTAGATAACTCTGGCGTGCATTTTGAAAGAATTATGTGCCCTTTTTATACTTAGAAAATTGAAAATTTTGGTTAAGTTTTGCGTTTATGTCCACTTTTCTTAGAAAGTATCAATGCTATTGCATTCAAACTTGGTACACTTACTATCATGAGGGGACTGGGCAGGCAAAGTTAGATAACTCTGGCGTGCATTTTGACATAATTATGTGCCCTTTTTATACTTAAAAAATTGAAAATTTTGGTTAAGTTTTGTGTTTAGGTCCACTATATTCCTACAGTATCAAAGCTATTGCTTTCATATTTGCAACACTTATTAACAATCATGGGGGCTGTGCAGGCAAAGTTATGTAACTCTGACTGGCATTTGGACGGAATTATGGGCCCTTCATACTTAGAAAATTGAAAATTTGGTTAAGTTTTGTGTTTTGGTCCACTATTCCCCTAAAGCATCATAGATATTGCTTTCATACTTGGAACACTCGCAAACTATCATAAGGGTACAGTAAAAGGACAAGTTGCATAACTCTGGTTGTCATTTTTACGGAATTGTGGCCCTTTTTTGACTAATAGTAACTTTGAATATATGGTTAAATTTTGTGTTTTGATCCACTTTACTTCTTAAGTATCAAGGCTATTGCTTTCAAACTTAAAATACTTTCATGCTATCATGAGGTTACTGTACCTGGCACGTTGAATTTTACCTTGACCTTTGAATGACCTTGACTCTCAAGGTCAAATTATTAAATTTTGCTAAAATTGCCATAACTTCTTTATTTATGATTAGATTTGATTGATACTTTGACAAAGCTACTCTTACCTGACATACCACCATAGACTCCACCCAAACCATCCCCCTTGCCTTCCCCCCCTCCACCCCCCCTCCCCCCCCCCCCTCCCCCCCACCCCCCTAATTTTTTTTTTTTTTAGATCATCTCCCAAATGACCACCACACCCTCACACTATACCCCCCACCCCCACCCCACCCCCCCCTTCCAATTTTGTTTTTTTTGGAAACTGTTAAAAAACACAAATATCTATTTTTATTATTTTATGTTTGAAATACCGTCCAACCATCGCACCCAAGAATCCCCCCCCACCACCCGCCTCCCCCACCCGAATCACCCACCCTAATTTATTTATTTTTTTTAAGATCATCTCACAAATTACCACCACACCCTCACACTATACCCCCCACCCCACCCCCACCCAATTTTTTTTTTGAAATGGTTAAAAAACACAAATATTTATTTTTATTATTTTATGTTTGAAATACTGTCCAACCATCGCACCCATGAATCCCCCCCCCCCCCCCCCCCCCCCCCCCCCCCCCCCCCCCGATTTTTTTTTTTTTTTGCGTTTTTTTCCGCATTTTTGGAAGATAATGTAATAAATGTCCACACCCCCACACCATACACCCCTCTTCACTCCACCCCTCCCTCCTTTGTGATTGAAAATGAGAGTCCTTTCACCTTTAAAAAGAAAATAGATTAGCGGTCTGCACCCGCAAGGCGGTGCTCTTGTTGCTATTATATTTAAGCTGAGACAATTAGCAGTTTGAAGCCACATCAATAACCAACACTTAATTGTTGTTTTGTTAATTATCAGCTTATTATAACTATTGTTTGACTATGTGTATATAAATTAGTTTCATTTTGTTTACATTATACAGTTGATATCGCTAATCATTACCCGATAATCCTGTATATTCCAGTTTTAAAGGAAATTCCGGTAAATATTTACGATAAAAGTGCTCAATACACACACACATTCGCAATTATTCTTAAGTATCAAGTACATTTTGGCGTTTGTTACCATTTAAAGATGTGATGAAATAACGCCCAATCGGGGCGTTTTTTTCCCCATTGAACACGCATAAATCGCCTGACGTGATGAATATTTTTATACAACACAAAATACACCCAAACTTTCCATGCAACGTTGTACATGTCTGCATAATTTTCGCGTGCATTTTATGGAGACAAAGGATATTTAAGCACTGTTTATTTGACGCTAGAATTTGTTAATGTAGCATTAGCATTAAAATTGCGGATTACAAATTTAAGAAAGCTCATTTCAGAATCGAATTTATTCAACGATAATTTGTTAAAGCGCACTACATGCCATATTGCTTATTAAAACGTGAAAATAATAAATATGAAAAGTAGCATACATCTAGGTTTCTATGCTACACAAATGTACATGTAGGTGTATATCTTTTCACTCAATCTGCCGAGTACGTATGCGGCGGATTTACTCCGTGAAAGTATGCGAGGTTAAAACAGAATCGGCGTCGTTGCGCAGATCGATGCCGACTGCCTCAGCAATACGCCGCGTGAACACTTGACACGGCCGCCGCAGACTAAATTTTGGGCCGTGGTGTAGCCGCAGATTATGTTTGTTCCGCGTTGGCTGTAATGTAGATCAAGCATCTAAAAAAAATGAAACCACTTCTGTCATATTAACATAGTATAATTTAAAAACTGTAAACTGTAAGCAGGTGCTCAACACTACGCTTCTACAGAAAACCTTTTTTTTCGGAATGATGACCTATTGAAACTTTCTGATTCGTTAGCAATGATATTTAAGAATATGTATACAAATATTGTATGAAATAAATATTATTTATTACCAAAATAGTTTTTTTTAGAGTTGGTCAATGTTAATTTGGAGTAGACAGATAATAATATACACAAATTGGTTTCATACATTAAAACAATTGTTTCACAAAGTACATAGCAAATAGGGATATGCTACACTACGCGACCCGTGTTTTTGCCTAATTTGCGAAGTCAAGGCGGGCATTTTGCTTTTTGGGTGGAAAATCACCGCGATTTCACGTGACTCGTCACTCCGACGTCGCGCGAGAGCAAGATAATCTTCGCGCTTAATCCCCTCAATGTTGTGGTGATTCGCTGCGATTCGCCGCAATTCGCCGTGATCGCAGTGACAACGATGACTCGCCAATTCATGCATAGAAACCGAATCGTATTGATAACTTTATACATGTACATAACGCTTCTAATGTTCACAATTATCCGATAATCCAATATCAAAAAAATAATCTTGAGCATTTATGTCGGTAAATATGTTTGAGAATTTCATTAAAACAACCATATGACTACGCCATTTTTCAGAAGTGTAAGAGTACAGCTTTCATTGGACGAGCGTATTTAAATTAAGATTGATACAATACGATCTTACAAATAAACGTTTTATTGCGTCCAGGGTTCGCACAGGGCTTGAAAAGTGCTTGAAAACGAGTCCTAGGCTTGAAAAGCCCTTGAACAAAGGTTGGCCTTGAAAAAATTGCTAGAAAAGTACTTATTTCATGTAAAAAAGCCTTGAAATTTTTTATTTTGTTCAAAATTACTTTTATCATTGCCATAAACTTAAATCGTTCTTAAGGAAAATATTAAGAAAATTTATCATAAATTCCTTCGCGCAAAAAATGTGTACCAAAATATAAGTTTCGTACACTATTGGGTACGAAACATTAAGTGTACACGTCACAGATTATGTGTACTACGTCAGAGGTTCGCCATTGTGATCAATTTTCACGAGTAAAAATTCAGCGATGGGGTAGTGTCGTTTCCAACCAGAGTGGTTAACTGAATATTCCTGGCGCTACTTTCTGGTATGCAGAAAAATGCTTAAATGATTACAACTTATACGATACGTCAACATTCTTTAAACATGAATATTCATGGCGCTATTTTCTGGTCATAAAGAAGTTGTCACAATGACGTTTATCGTTATGTTTTGCGCGAAACTTATGAATGTTCCTCGGAACAGAAAACAAATGACATTTGAAAAGCACATTGTTGGGTCTATATAAAGACCATTGGTGTCGGGGGGAATGGGTGAAAGCGCTTTGAAAAGCCACGATAAAGGGGAAACCCACAAAGAAAACATGAAATTGAGAAGCAAACAGGGGTCCTGCATTGTGCTTTTTGGTGAAACAGGAAGGTGCTATTGTTAAAACTGTGCAATCTAAAACAGACATTAACAACAACAGCCCTGTAAAATACAAAATGTTATAGTAACTGGCTTCTGTTTAAATGAAATGAACTAGTCTGTTTGATGTGAGCATATAAAGAGACAGTGTGTTTGTTTGTAATAACTTTAAAAAGTAAATACATATGTGAGACTCATTGAGTTAAGGATGGATAACATTTATGTGTATGTAATAATTAGAAATAACACAAGTGATTTATTGTGAAAATAAATGATATATACTGTGTTAATCTGGCTTGAAAATGCATTTTTTAAAGGAAACTAACATACGGTTCTCGGCCTTGAAAATGAAAATTTGGCCTTAAAAAGTCCTTGAAAAGTGCTTGAATTTAGGTTTGAGATTTTTGTTTGAACCATGGCGTCATACGCCTTCATGTAAAAAAACGTTTTCCTTCTGGAAATTGTGCTATTAATGCATAATATTATCAAAACATTTTTTTCACACGTAAAGCGTTGTAACAAATTAATATACAATTCAAAACAAATATACCATAAGTATAAATGTTCCGTTAAATTCCCAAATGAGAATAAAAATTTATAATCCGAAACAACATCCGATGTTTTAATGTTAACACGACGTTTACAAATGCTTTCAATATAGTCAACATGTATATTTCCCGACAAAAGAGCGCGAAAATTATGCGGCAATGTACAAGGTCAAGGTATACGAGTGTGCAAGTATTGATTTTTTATACAAACTGCGTAGCGCAGAGAACATTGAATTCTGTTGATTTCGGTTAAATGTTTCTTTGGTAATTTTAAAACAGTTATATCGCCAACAATTTGATATTTCTTTTAAAGTCAATTCAAATCAAACATGCCGTATCCGTATAGTTACTGATAGAAGTAAAACAGAATACCTTGACTTGTATAGTTTTTTTGTTGTGAGAGACCATCTTAGTAAACGCCGAAAATATATCCAAACTGTTATTTTTTGTCAATGCCCTTTGATCCATTATCGCACTTAATTGACAGCGCCATCCTGTTGTTTCTGTGATTGTCACATCTTTTCACAGTTTGAACACGTACAAAGAGTGCCAATTAGACACTTGAACAAACACTATCACCCGCTGGACAGTACACACTAAATAATCAAATGTTGAGGGTTTTTTGTTTTTGGCGTGAAAACCCAGAGAAATGCATGTACATTATACATCATCATAAATTTATTGAACTCTGCGAACGCTAAGTGCTACGTTGATATACTCGTGTTTTTTTTTCAGCAAAACAAACACATTATTTTTAAACGGCTTTAATATATAGGCAATAATGTAATAACAACAAATTATTTACCACGATGTCATAATAACATGTACTTAAAAATAGAACAGTAATGTATTTCCGATTTCCGGCTTATCAAGCATTGTGAATGTATGTACAACGCTCGGAAAGTAACGCGAGTAACATGAGTTATCCGCATTGGAGCCTGAAACAGAAAATAAATAAGTATAGCATATTTTAGTCCAAATAATTAGATGTAATCTACCGATTACATTTAACCTTTAAATGAAAGTGTTACTTAAACAATTTCCCGTGTCTTACGGCGTGAATATTTTGCTAAACACTGTTAACAAAAGGGCTAGATCTACACGTTTTAATTCTTAATGAAATGCAAAAATAAGTATTAACATAATTAATAACGTCAATTAACACACACGGTAAGATCAAAGTTTAAATGGAAAACTTATATCATATTTCTCGTAAATTACCAAATTATTAGTTTCGTCGAAATCAAATGCCATGTAGAGAAACAAGGTATTTATAACCGACCAATGACGAAACACTATGCAACTTTCAATTTACACAGTGCTACGCTACATGTATATTGGAACAATATGGAATTTGAACAGTGGTAGTGTATTCGGGCCTGGAATATAATTGACTGTAAGTTTTAATAAACATTCTGCTTATGCAATTAGTTAAATAATGTTTACATGTTATGTTAAATAATTATTGCATGATCATTCTTCTGCGCTGTTATATTAATTTGGAGCCGTTAAAGCTTCTGACATAACTTCATCACTTTCATGTCGGAACGGGAGTATTTTAGCTAATACGCCCATTGCATACAACAACAACAAAAGCTTTATTATTGCAATGTATAATGTAAGTGTATACATATATGTTACATGTACATGTAATGTAGTGTAACCCTTAATGTAAATCTCTTAAAAAGGTGAACCAAGGCGGTTCGCGGTGATTTGTGGTGATTCGCGCTGATTGCGTAACAGCGAGATACATCGCGCGACGGTCACCGAGACATCACCCAAATTTTCTTGTCGCTCGGAATCACCCGATTTGTCACGTTGCATCGATTGCGGTGATGCGAGAATCGCGGCAAAAATCACGGGTCGCGTAGTGTATATGGTTTTCAACACATGTCAATTGTTTAAGGATAATATTTTTTCGGGTCAGGTAAAAAAAGCCTTCAAAGTGCTAACTGTAAAAGTTGTATGGCCATAATATGTATAGAAGTTGCTATTGAAATTTTGCTGATGGCAAGTGTTATTGTGTATTATGTTTGAATGCTTTTACAAACATATTACACTACGCGTCCCGCAATTTTTGCCTAAATCACCGACACTCGGTGGTCATTATTTATTTTGGGTGAAAAATCATCGCGATCTCGCGCGTTTCATCACACTAGGTCGAGCATGATCACCGTGTATGCTATAAATATCATCTCCGCGGTGATTCACCCCGTTCACGGTCAACGCAGTGAAGAACGATTTTCCTATGTTACATGTACATGTCTAATCTTCACAAAGATTATAGCAATATGGGATTATTAGCATTGTTGGCAGATATAAGAGAGTAGCCTTTTTAAAATTTCAACATGTATTTCACACCCATGTCCCTGACAGGTTATTTTTGACTTTTTAAATGCTGTGTATAAAACAAAACAGTGTTCGCACCTAGCTGTATGATACCGCAACTGGAGGAGTGATAATTGCGGTATTGATTATGCAATTAACAGTTTGAAGCCATGGAGAACTCATAACTGATTGTAATGTAATAGTCGTATTTTCCCGAAGTCTCTCGATTCCCCCATACATACGTTTCAACTTTCTTAATCACATTCATGCAACTTCTTCCGTCTTTATCCATGGCTTGATAATCCAGCATATGCCCGATTTCTATTTTAAAAGCGAATTCTGGTTAATATTTACGACAAGAGTCCTAAAGAATGTCATACACGCTGTATTGTAACCGTTGCGCTGTTTCAGTTCCTTCATTATTGAAACAATTATTGTATTGTATACTGACTACACACTAAAGTGTCATGTACAGTTCATTATCTTCTTCAACGACCAATAAATAACTTAATTTATATTTAGATTAAATGCAACATGTACACATCATTTTCTAGGAATCAAGAAAGCGAGTTTATTTTGTGAAAATAAACCAATATCTGTTTATTGAATTTGTCAAACTTATATATATATATATATATTAGCAATTCTTATGAAAATAAATATCGTTATTTTAAATGTTTTAATCAAGTAAAGTCTTTTTCTGAGAGCATATATGGGAATTAACTGTGTGAGCTACTTCAAAATGTTAACAGCTATACAATCATTGTTTTGACAGACAACGCGTGCTTATCTTAAGTGTGTTTCTGGTAATACACCGGATATTGGATGTTTGGGGCTTGATTGGATAATAAAACAAAGATGCAGTCGGCGGTTTTCAGTAGAACTTTTGTACAAACAAACCAGGGCTCAACATTAACCTAAAAACCAACTTGCCCTGCTGGGCAAGAACTTAAAAAATCTACTTGCCCTGAACGTAAAGCCACTTGCCCCAACAGGAAATATCACATTAACTTTAAACCTCATATTTTTTAATAAAGATCAAAATGATACACCACAAAACCTTTTTTATTTTTGAACATTTAACAAAATGATTAGAGCAATTAAAGTGTAATTAAAGTCTAAATTAAATGCTCTTTGTTCTTTTTTGCACTTGCCCAGGCGGACAACTAGATTATAAAATAACTTGCCCGGACCCAACTTTTACTTGCCAGGGGCAATAGGACAACCATTAATGTTGAGCCCTGCCAACTTAATCAACAGTGCACTTGCTTATCTAACATTTAAGGATCATTCAACACGGGTCCAAGCAACTTGCATGGACCATAATACACAGTCCTATGGTTACATTTAGTAGCACACGTGGTCAGAAACTAACAAGTTCGAGTAATAAAGCACAGAGATTATGATCTGAAAAATTGCATGGGGTCCGAAATGAAACAGAATGCCACCAAATCAAACAATTCACCGCCTAATTTTAAGTGTAACAAACTATGTTTGAAACATTTAAAATAACGATAATTCCGAATGATCACAGCTTCCATTTTCAAAAGTATAGGCTGTTCAACATTGCTCAAGAAATTGTAAAGACAAACGATTAGTAATGTTTCATTAAATGAATTTTACACGCTTCTATTTTATTAAATAGATCTAGCAGCCCAATGGCGATTGGAGAAGCGTACATCACCTGAAGCAATGTGTAAATTTAAATTAAGAATGCACATGTAAGTCATTTTCTGAAAATCAGGACGAAGTGAAAGTATTAATTTTACAAATAAACCAACATTTGATTTTATTCAAATGGTCAACATTATTTATATATATGTGTCGTCTGTGTATTTGAGAAATTCTCAAGCAAATAGATATCGTTTATTTCGACGTTTAAAGCAAGTCTCGTTTCCGATATTAAACTATAAAAATTTCCTCGGTATGGTTACTGACCTACACAATCATTGACAGATGACATCCGATTGTAATTGTATGAAGTATGCAGAGAAGCTGACGAAATGTTAAAACAATCGCGTAGAAGTAAAAATATCAGGTTATTATCTGTACCTGTTTCTTTCGAAGTGAATACTCGTTGTGGCTGCGGAGAAACTTCGAGAACAAAAGAATCTGTAGCCGCGAACTTTGTTGGTTTTGCGTGAGCCGTACTGTACAATTGTTATTTCAACAAATAAAGATATTGTTTGTAAATCAGGATTTGACATTCAGCAAGTACGGTGTTTACTTTCATATTGGAATACATTTTCGCGATCTAATGTGATCGTCAATAGTGATGACATTAGTTAATAAGTTGAAATTTAAATCTAGTTGTCACCGCGAATCAAGGCGATTTGCGGTGTTTTCGCAATGATTCTACAGCTGATCTTTATCGCCAGATGGTCGCAGTGAAATCACCGTGAATCAACCACAGAGTGGATTCACCGCAATTTGCGGCGAATCACTGCGATTTGCCATGTCGGCCCTAAAGCGGTGGTCGGTGATTTAGGCAAAAATCGCGGGGCGCGTAGTGTACGCTTATATCTTGCTTATTTTGTGAAAACTTTCAAAATATTCTTGCCCTTAACTCTAGGACCTAGGGCTACCACATTTCGTATGTAGTGAGATACAGTAGTCCTCTACAAAGTTTGCTCAAATTATGCCCCTGGGGTTAAATTTGACCTAGCCCAGGGGGTCACAAAAGTGTACATTTGCTTAAATAGGGCCTATATTTAAGTATTTGCACACGCCAAGAAAATTTTCAGCCTTTTTCAGCAGTAGAGCGATACAGGGCCATCATGGCCCTCTTGTACTTGTTTGTTAACTTGCAGAAAATGCACTTCTTGAAAAAAAAAGAATTAATTTGCCTTTCTTTTTGGAAATTTTCAGACAGCAATTTGGAATTTCGTAGTTTTTCTTCAATTGGGAAAGTTTACCTTTTATAGGTACTTTATAAAGAAGAAGAAAAATCGCTGGGTTGCATTTGATAAGACGCTTATCATAGGCTAGAATGATAATACTCTGACTATATTTAGAAATAGAGGACCCTTTTGTAAGAAGCAGGGTCATTTTGCTTTGCATCTGTTCTTTAGTCCGTTGGTCCGTAGACCAATTGTGTTCTACAATATATCTAAGGAATGCTTTGACCTACAGCCAGGCAACATGTTTTATGTTTACATAGAGAAAAATTAAGAGGTCAATCCATTTTAAAGTCAATTGGTCAAAGGTCACAGAAGATTATAACATGAAATTATAAAGATTTAGTAGTCAGTTTTAGTTCCTGTTATACCCATAATAATATTATAAGCAGATTTTCAATTATGATAAAAGTTATATTACAGTACTGCCATTATTAAATGCATTTAATCATTGAATTTTAACCCATTTAAGACAACTTCATTAATGTCAAAAAATTATGAAGAAACATATGGAGTTGCACGAGTTTACCTGACAATTAAAATGTCACGGTGACTCAACTTAGAAAAATGGTTTTCGGATGATAACTCAAGAATGCTTACGCCTAGGATCATGAAAGTTCATAGGTACATTGATCATCACTGGCAGATCACCCCTATTGATTTTCAGGTAACTAGGTCAAAGGTCAAGGTCACAGTGACTTGAAACAGTAAAATGGTTTCCTGATGATAACTCAAGAATAATTAGGAACATTTTGAACAAACATATGGAGTTGCACACGCTAACTAGACCATTCAAACATTTAACAATGGCGTCTTTACTTTTCCACAAATAGATCACATGACAACAACAAAAGCAAAATAATCACAAGAGGTTAAATAGCAACAAATATTGGGAGATAGTAGACCAGGTTGCATGTCATATGTCGCTCATCACAGGCTAGACTGTACATACTGAGTTTGGGAATAGACATTTAATATACGTCATGCTTGTTTTTTTGTGGGATGGAAGAGCATTAATGATCTTTTCTTGCATGTGTTATTATGGATAGTGTGGTCAAGGTGTACAATGATACTAAAACTGAAAACAATATAAACTACTAGAAATGTATTCTTAGTACATGGATACCTCTACAATCCAATTCGTCCCACAACTGCACAAATGTCTTTAAATTATGAACAAACATATGGAGTTGCACACGTTAACCTGACAATTACTATGTTACTGTAGAAGTATCCCTCTATTTGAGTAACGCTTCTCACAATTGAAAAAATATTATCGTTTGGTTAAAGGGATTGTCACATAACTCTTCTTATGTAAAAAAAAAACTTAAAAAAAATATCAAGGTGCATACTTTTACATGGTGGGTTATACTTTAAGAATAGTTCATCCCTCTATCAGCTGTACTCTTTGAGTTACTCACAACACAATTTTAAATGTGATTTCTTTGCTAAACAGGGGCCATAACTCTGGGTATGTTGAAAAAAGACATATCAAACTATGCATGTGGGTAAAATTACACAATGATAAATATTTATGTAAAGTGTTAGTCCTCTTCTAGCAATACTGTTTATTTTACACTCTACACATATTCTAAAATGTCATTTATGTATAAATATGAGACATTACTACAATTATGATGAAAACAACAGAAACAACATATAGAGGTGCGCATTAGCTCACATGCCTGGTTACTGTACTTGTAAAGTTGCAGGGATACATGTTGAGTTATATATGACAGAAAAGTCACACAGATGGATGGAAAAGTGCAAATCTATATACCCCCATATTCAGCCCAAGAAGCGTTAATTTATTGTCCATGCATGTTTTTATTTGACACTTTATACTTGTTTGAAGCATTACATAATATCACTGACTATTCCTTGCTGGTACATGTTTATTTCAGCCAGTGCAGTAAAGTGACCCAGATTTCGGAGCTGACCAACTCGCAGCCCACTGGCCTGGAGGGGATGTCAGTGGAGCTGGAAACTGTCCTGGGGGAAATTAAAACCCTGCAGATCAGTCAGAAGGCCAGCATTCAGTCATTGCAGAAAACATACAAGGAACATAGTGCAGTTATGATAGAGCAAATGCGTGGCAATTTAAATACTTATATAGATGAATGTGATAATAGTTCTGTGGGTACATCAGGTGGAAATGAGCAATATTTAAAAGAAGAGATGTGTAGGAGTGTTCTCTCTATCATGAATGAATTTGATAATATTACTGCGAAGGAACTTAACGAGATGAAAGATGAAGTTATAAGCATTAAAGGGTCAGTTACAATTTCTATGCATAAATGCACCAGTCTTCACAATGACTTGTCACATTTCCATGAAATTGTTCAGAAAATTGGAGATCATAAGCAGCTCTGCCTTATGGCCAGCATAAAATGTAAGCATATAATACAGCAGGCACTGACTCTGCTCGGAAAGTCAGGCAAGGCGTTTAATGTCCAGAGTAATACTGAGCACAATGTGAGAATACCAAGTGATTCATATGAATGTAGTATCACAGGCATATGTGTTCTGACTGATGGGCAGGTGCTGGTCGCAGACAGGGGCAATAACAGAGTCAAGCTGCTGAACCAGCAGTACCAGGTGGTGAGTCACTGTGATGTGACTGAATATGTAGAGGACATGTGTCAGATCACACCCAGTGAGGTTGCGGTGGCTCTGGATGATGATAGCAACACACATAATGTCCAGTTTATCACAGTCTCCCAGAGCCAGCTCACTCTTGGTAGGAAGCTTGAGTTACATCATGGATGTTCAGGTATAGCCTGCCATCAGGGAGAACTGTTTATCTGCTCTGGTACTGCTCTGTTCAAGTACATACTGAATGGCAAACAGCTCTGCAGACTCTATGAAGATAGGTCATCTGTTAATACAGGTAAGAATCATGGTAAATTCATCCTGATAACATTCGTATTATGTACAGGGATTTATAACCATTTTGGGATAATGATGTCTGGTCAAATTTGAATTTTTTAAATCAATAAAATGGCATTTTTTTTATCGAATAAATTGACGGAATACATTTATCAACACGTATTGACACATCAGGACTTTACCTTGCCATTTTGGAAAAAAAATCATATCATTTATTGTTATACACTTTGTTAAATAATTATTAAATACATTTAGAATATAATAATCATTAGACGCTTCTTTCTTAAAATACAAAACAATTTATTTTGTCTTCAAATTGGGATTTTGTTTTACAATATTGGTTTCAGATTAGGTCCGTTATACGGTCATTTTTACATGGCAGTAAACCTCTGTGATGTATTATAAAGTAACTGTTCAATAATTTACATTTGCCATTTGATTGCTACAGTGGCCAAAATAAGATTGAGAATTATTGATTTATAAACATGAGTAATTAAGTATTTTGACTGTCACTACATGGCATGTCTATAAATAGAAACTGAGTTCCTGGGAAAGAGACACTTTCTGACCTGGTGTTCATTTGTGTGGCTGTCAACTTACTGTACATGTACAATATGTTTACCTGTTGATTGAATTGTGCAATTGTTTCAGTATGTGTAATTGTTTCCATCTGTGTAATTGTTTTGCTTCAATTCATATCTAACTCGCCATTCGCATTTCAACATGTCAAACGTTAACACAATAGCTCTGCTACTGAAGTTTATTGTCACGCTTAACTATTGAATCATTGAAATGTATGCATATATTTTAGATGTGTAAAGGCCTCTTTATAGCAACATATGCGTAATACAATATCACTGCAGTATGTTTAATAAGATTATTTAACATTGACAGTAATTCAATATCTTGATGTTACTCTGTTTTGCAGTATGGAAGTGTGCTGTGAGTCCCACAGGAGACAGGCTGTACATCACCAGCTGGCACAACAAGCTTCTCACCCTGGCCAGGGATGGCACACTCCTGGCTACATACACAGACCCAGCACTAGAGTGGCTAACTGGTCTACATGTGACCCCTGCAGGCCAGGTGCTGGTCTGTGGACGCTGGTCCTACACTGTACTACAGGTGGGCTGGGAGGGGCAGAGTAAGCTGGCTAATCTTGCTACATGGGAGAAGGATGGAGTGAGGTTGCCATGGTCAGTCTGCTACAGCAGCATAACATCATCCATCATTGTGGGACAGCTGGGGGACAACATCCTGGTGTTCAGAGTGGAATAGTGTGTACATGTATGTATTAGTTGTTGTTATTAGTGATTAGTATTTCAATGACAATGTGTTGTTTAGCATACGAACACAGTAGTGTGTGATGTAACAATACAACATTGTTTGTGTAGTTAAAGATACAAATAATTTATGTACACGTATTGTTATCTGATTACACAATGTGAGGGTTTTTGTTGGAACATAAGATGTAATGCATATTATGTTATGTTGTCATATCATTTGTGTCATTATGGTCCTAACATTTAGTTCTTGTAAACTTTGCATGAAAAAACAAAGCATTTCAACTGAAAATTTAATATTTCTACATATATGCACATGTACATAGCAACTGAGGCTATTTTTAGACTTTCATTTCTATAAACACCATGCCATGTAAGAAATGTATATGGATGAATACTTTTTTAATAAAATATGAAATTGTTTAAGTTATCTTTGGAGGAGTATATATTGATATTTTACGCAACGTTTACAGAAAGGTTACACTTGATGTGAGATTTATTAATTTGCCATATTTTATGATGTTGAACATGTCTTATTGATTGTTATTACATTTATATCAGTGTGTGTGAGTCCTAAATATACATACAAGAAATACATCAAGCTATTCTGCTGCTTTAGTTGCTGCTGGGTCGGGACAACGATGCTGAGGATGTGGGGGACAAGCATGACGCAGAAGGTAAAAGAGACGCTTTGTCAGGCCTTTTCTTGGCCACTTTGGGAAAAAATGCAATTTTGGGATTTTGAATTTGTTTTGTGCTAAAAGTCCATTGATTTGGGAAAAACACATTTAATATAAGTTTTCATTATAATTCAAATTATAGGAATAAAATCCTATTATAATAGTTATAAACTTTGTTAGATCTAATTGAAACATAATTGAGATATAATTTTCATAAGGAACAGCATATAACACGCTTTGAGTATGGCTCCGTTTAACAGACCCATGAATACTCAAGGAAGAGCCCTGCTTGTGTATTTCCTGTTTATTAAGATGAGGTGGCAAAGAATGGTATGAATTTACATAAGGTAAAATATCCTTTTAAATTGTTTGTTTATTGTAAAATCATATATATTCTTCCGCATGTTATTTCGTGGTTAAAAAAAGACTTTCATGGACGTGGTAGTTAATGCATGACTTTCTCAGTTTGGAAACAATAAATATGGAATTTGTGTAAGTTATTTTCCAGTGTGTTTGTATTTAATTTGTGGATCGTTTAACCCTTAAAATCAATAAAAAATAATGTCCCGCGAATAATAGTGTTTATGCAGTGTATAAATAAGTGAATTGTACGAGAATGATATGATATGATTTCACAGAAGGTAAAATGGCGTCTATTCTTATGTATATCGTGTTTTCAGTACAACTTATTTTACTTGATGATCAATAACTCAAACCCTTTTCCAGCTCGATGCTTTATAACTTACCGATACAGACACCTCAGAAACACAACACCGCAATAATTTCTGTCATCCCCATGCAGGCCTTGAGTTTTTGTAAAGCTGTAAGATATTTAATTAAGCCTATTTGATTGGAAACTATTCCATCTAATGCCGTATAGAGTCTTATTGCGAGGAGGTGTTAAGTTTTCATTGAGTATACGGTGTTTTTTTTTTAGTCAAAACAGGCCCCGTCACAAAGGAGCATGATTTACATAAAACCACCATTTTTTCACAGGATATTATGCGTTCTTGTTAGTTTCATGGAATAAATGCGTTTTGTTTCATGGAATTAACGAGTATTGAAAAGTGTAAAGAAAAATAATTAAATTGGAAAATTTGTATGGGAAAATAATTAAAACAAGCAAATTCGTTGAATTGATAGCACACGCCAATATGCTTCTGGACACAAAAGTATTATATTTGACACTCAAAACAACAATGTTTCAAGATACAAAGGGCCAAAACTCCATTATGAACAGATGGTGTACATTGCCATTTGGCGTGCATCATCCTCTTATCCATATATATTCTCATTTCATATTTCAATAAAATCGGCCAAAGCACTTCAAAAATATGGCTCCGGACACACAAAAAGCATTTTCAAGATACAAAGGGCCATAACTCTTTTATTAACTGATGGTGTACAATGCCATTTGGCGTGGATCATCCTCTTATCCATATGCATACTCATACCAAGTTTCAATGAAATCCGCCAAAGCACTTACAAGATATGGCTCCGGACAGACGGGCGGACGGACGGAAAGACGGACGGACGGAAGGACTGACAGACAACGCAAAACAGTATCCCTCCGCCTATGGCAGGGGATAATAAAAAGTACAGAATCTCGTATTGAGCACATCTAAACTCACAAATTCGCACTGAAAGAAGCCCAAACACGTTTTAATAATATTATATTTATTCTTCGATATAGCATAAAAGAAGTTTACAGTATATTTACTGTATTCTGTTATATAAGTTAATATTATTTGCTCTTGAAAGCCCTTTATAAATTTAAGCACCGACAATGGAAGCCATATGTCTTATCAGGCATTATTATAATAATTTTCATTGTTCAAACATTTTTACGTAAAGGATCAATCTGAAGTTTGGCATGCACATTGAGGATAGATGAAAAATGATAAGGAAGTGCATATTTTTTGCGTTTTAAACAGTTCAGGTTGTCTTATAGGTTACATTATACTAAATAATCGTTTCATGTAGGGCTGTACGGACTAAAAAAATCATATTTTACTCGAAGCCATGTTTTACACTTTAGACTGGTGTTCTGACTTTATCTCTTGGATATATTGGAAGGGAAACAAAAGGTGCTCAGTATTTAATCCCTGACATATGATAAAGTTAGAGACTAAAGTACAAGTTTGACCTGAAAACAGTTACATTGCACTAGAAAATGGCCGCAAAATTTAAGGCGCAAAAGAAATAGAGTTTGATTTGAGTAAAGTAAATGTTTGGTTTAACATGACATATCTTTTTTATTGCTTAAATCGATTCAGCTTAGAATGAACTTTCAGAAAAAGTATCGTTATGGTGGTCTCTATGTTCAAAATGTTGCATTTATTTTCTCTTTAAGTTGTCGCGTTTACATTGAATTATATAGGGAAATCATTAAGTATATTGTGGCCTTTAATAAATTTAGCTTACACTAACAAGGGAGAGAACTGTCAATATGTACCAGCAGTGAGTTGTTGCCATTAAATTGTTTCATATTTATTAATTTGTAATATGTCTTACAACTTTTATGACATGATGGTTTACTTTGGAATTGTTGTCTTGTGTGAATTTAAACAGAGTTTAACACCAAAGACCTGTAAAGGCATGGTAAAAATGGTGTGTGTGTTTTTGTTACTTTGGGAATACATAAATATGAAGTTGTTGCCTCCCATTTATTATTATCCCCAGCCATAGGTGGAGGGATATTTTTTTGGCGTTGTCCCTCCGTCCGTCCATTCGTCCGAAGCCATATCTTGGAAGTGCTTAAGCGGATTGCATTGAAACTTGGTATGAGTATATACATGGATAAGAGAATGATGCACGCCAAATGGCATTGTACACCATCTGTTAATAACGGAGCTATGGCCCTTTGTATCTTGAAAAATGCTTTTTTGAGTGTCACATATAACACTTTTGTGTCCAGAAGCATATTGGCGGGGGATATCAATTCAAAGAATTTGCTTGTTGAAACTTGTATCAACAGTGAATCCTCTGTGAAAGAATTGTAAAAGTTAACAGATTATGATTATGAGTACAATAAACAATTTATTATTTTTAACAAGATGATTTTCCATTCTTTTTTGTTGTTATGCAGGAAAAAAACTGGCTAAAAACATCAATGAGCCACGCTGTGGAAAAATTGGGCTTAATGCATGTGCTTAGATTGTAGTCCCAGATTAGCCTGTGCAGTCCGCACAGGCTACTTAGGGACAACAATTACCTCTTTAAAGGTATGTTTTGTTGAAAATAAGTATCTTCTTTTGTGAAAATTCAGTATCGTCAGAAAGTGTCCTCCCTGATTTGCTTATGTGGATTTCACATGCTAATCTGGGAAGAAAGCTTCTAATATTGATGAGCGGCAATTTGACTTATAAAATTACACTGAAAGTTAAGTAAGAATAATAACTATGAATTTACAGGTTTTTAAAGCATTAGCCAACACTTTTAATGTTTAAATACGAAATGGTTTAATTGCATTAATTTTCATTAATTGCTATTTAGGACAAGGCACCAATGAAATGCCAAATTAGAAATTCAGAAAATTATGTTTTGCTGTTGAAAACCTTCACATCCAATCAAGAGGCATATATGTAGTGTATTATACATTGTAATATAAAAATGTGTTACAAGTTAATATACCCCACTCTAGTGTTGTTGTTTTCAGGAGAGCACCAGCATTGATGTCGAGTTGGCCAAGCAACAGCACCCGTCCGGCCTGCAGGAGCCCCAATACAGAACAATCCTTTCCCACCCCTGATCCCTAGCTCCTTCCACTGGACCTCCGGCCTCAAAGGGTCAGCATCGTTACACAAGTCTATTCTGCAATAAATCCTCAGCACGTCAAGTTTTCACGCGCTGTTATGAACAACCGAAATGTCTGTGTCGAGATTTCCCCAAGCAATTTTGTTTAGCTCTAGTGCCCGAGGGCGATGAGTGTTACAGAAGCGAGACGTTATAGCAGTACTTATGGTAACGCGAACAGTGAACGCTAACAGTTAGTTCTGGCTGTGGACATCACTAAGAATCTTACGAAGAATTAAACGTTTAATAATTTGTTTCATTCTTTATAAGACAGCTTTATATTCAGCAAGGAACGAGAGCAAATCAAGTAACAATCGAAACGATTCATTCAGATGTGTATCTGCTGTAGATAGTTAGGACAGTAGTAGCGTTACGGACTGTCCTCAGCTCACAATATATTCATGTGGTGCGCCTCAGACGCGAATTCCTCCCATTATTGAAAACAAGTTGCTAAAAGTAAACACGTCCGGTTTGTGACGAGCACTTTGCACTCCGAGCCCAAAAGGCATCGCATTGAATTGAGACTAAAGAAGGCTTAAAAACATAACACCAGTTTTGTTGTATGGTCCAGTACGCCCTTCAACTCGCAACCCGAAGTTAATCAGAACTCAAACTCGGCCCTTAACAATATCCGCGAGGCCAGCATATCAGCTCAGCTTCTGAGCTTCAGGTGAGACCTTACAATGTTATTAATTTTGAGATTGGGCCTAAATTCAGCCCCATTCCTCAAAAAGTCTATTTTTTTATAAATATTTACTGGTTAAAATTTACAATGCAATATTTGCCAAAAAAAGTGTTTGATAGGTTGCAACAATGAGTTTCTTGCCTTATTAAGCTGTATAAGTTGAAACTTAGAATAATTAAAATACAAATCAAAAATTCTAAATAGTTAAGTATTTTTGTTCACATATAACTGAATATAATTTTTATTTAAATTAGAAACCGGATGTTTGCAAAGACAAAATCACTATACTGCTTTCATATCCTTATGCACACACTTTCAACGCCAGTGACTAATCTTTACATCTAAGGTCTGTCTTACAAAAAGAATGGCATAAAATGTAGACATCAACTAGTATCGATTCAATATCACGTACATATAATAGATTTAACCAGAATAGGCTATAATTACTAGTACAATGGCCCCTGGTAGCAAGACAGAGTATCCTATACTTAATTCACCATAGACTTTCATCTGTTTTTGCATTTCTGTCTAATCCATAGGCAAAACGTGTGTGATCAAGTACTCATATACTTACAGTATTGTGTCTTATGATTTGTTGTTTTGTCTAACATTTAAGTTGTTTAGTCTCGCGTAATAAATTGTGCACATTTAAATGTGTACAGTCTCATATTTTAAGTTGTTTCGTGTCATGTTAAAAGTTGAATTGTTTTATAGTTAAAGTTGCCGAGTATCACATTTAAAATTATGTAGTCTTACATTTTAAGTTGTTAATTCTTACATTTAAAGTTGTAAAGTTGATTTAGTCAAAAGTATTAAGGGGGACAGTCTCGCACTTAAAATTACTGAAGTCATGCCTGTTTTTTGTTTTTTTTATGCCCCCGGTAGGGTGGCTATATTGCAGTTGAACTGTCTGTCAGTCCGTCCGTCTGAAAAGTTAAACATAGGCCATAACTTTTGTAATATTAAAAATCGCAATTTGATATTTGGCATGCATGTGTTTCTCATGGAGTTGCAAAATTTAAGCAGTAAAAGGTCAAAGTCATCCTTCAAGATTAAAGGTAAAAACAAAAATCCAATGGAAGTAACACACTTAAAAGGGAGATAATTTATATTTATCATTGGGCAGGTACAGATCATTTTTACAAGGGAAGTAATATTTGTAAAGGGTTATAATCAAAAACAAAAATATATAATCAATGCGGCGCAGTAGGGGATTTGTGTTTCTGAAAAACACATCTCTTGTTAAAAAAGTGTTACACATTGCTATGAACTGTACTTTACTATGTACTTTTTGCGGTTTAAAACCCAAAAATTTAAATATTAAGTTTTTGGTCATAAAATATTGATACAATGCTATTCTGAGTTCTTATTGGTGAAACATTTATTGCGATATTCTAAATATCAATTATAGACGCAACGTTTGGCATTAAAAACAGGTGTATAAAGTATTTTGTTGCAGTCAAATTCATTTGTCACTTTGTCTAAACCAATCTGGTTTTAGTTTACTTTCTATTTTCTTTTCAGCAAACACTATAAGCCACCAAGATAAAAACATCGTTGAAGTGAAAGTCGATGACAATTCTGACCCCTATGCTTAAGTAATTCAGCACAAAAACATCTTGCGTCAGAGTAGCAAGCCCCCAAACATCTTCTCCCATGTTGGCTACATCAACACTTCTTACAGCGGAGCCTTGGCAAGTTCGACTTCCATCCCAGCATCGATGTTGCTTAGCAACAATTCAATGCTGTGAATCGACAAATTGTTCCAGACGAGTTGCTTACACAGATAGAGCAGGTGTTGCGTGACTTGTCCCTTATTGCGACTAACCTCGATAAGTTGCTCTTGAATAATGTGAACCATATGCCAGTATGCGATTGATGCCATTTAACAACAGTTGTTGTTGAGAATTCCAGGGTTTGAGGTGGCAACTTTGGCGTCGGGACTCACTCCATCACTGTCTATGGCCTGGTCAAAGCAGCAGCAGCAGCAATAAGAACAACAAGTAGTATCTGAGCGTTGCTCTGGGATACGGGGCTTCATGTATGTGCTTAAAGTGTCATCCCAGAATATCCTGTGCAGACTTCACATACATTAAGTCCTTTTAAAGTGCCGTCCCAGAATATCCTGTGCAGACTGCGAATACATAAAGACCTATTAAAGTGTCATCCCATATTAGCCTGTGCAGACTGCACATACATAAAGTCCTAGTCAAGTGTCATCCCATATTAGCCTGTGCAGACTGCACATACATTAAGTCCTATTAAAGTGTCATCCCAGATAAGCCTGTACAGTCTGCACATACATTAAGACCTATTAAATTGTCATCCCATATTAGCCTGTGCAGACTGCACATACATTAAGTCCTATTAAAGTGTCATCCCATATTAGCCTGTGCAGACTGCACATACATTAAGTCCTATTAAAGTGTCATCCCAGATTACCCTGTGCAGACTGCACATACATTAAGTCCTATTAAAGTGTCATCCCATATTAGCCTGTGCAGACTGCACATACATTAAGTCCTATTAAAGTGTCATCTCAGATTAGCCTGTTCAGACTGCACATACATTAAGTCCTATTAAAGTGACATCCCAGAATATCCTGTGCAGACTGCACATACATTAAGTCCTATTAAAGTGTCATCCCAGATAAGCCTGTGCAGATTGCACATACATCAAGTCCTATTAAAGTGTCATCCCAGATTGTGCAGACTGCACTTACATTAAGTCCTATTAAAGTGTCATCCCAGATTAGCCTGTGCAGACTGCACATACATTAAGACCTATTTATCCGAGAATGAGGCTCATATAGTTCACTTAACGTCAGTCCTCTTTCTGCCTGATTGAGGAAAAGTTCCTAGCATAAAATGTGAATTCTCTGATTTTAAATTTATCAAACTTGGTAAATAAATAGCAAATAAAAGTTAATCTGATATCAGTTTTAATCAAAGGTCAGGGCATAGTTGTGTCTATTTTACTGCTGAAATTTAGCCCTTGAACAACAGTTTCTCCTTGCAATAAAAAAATCCACTTTAATTATTAAATTCTATTAAATTTAAGTAAAACCATTATTTAATGCCTTCAGCTCATTATAAAATTATTATCTTCATTTATTTTCAATATTTATTTAAATTGCCGAATTTTGTTTTAAGAGCTAGTTCCTATCAATCATAGATCGGTACCCTGCTGAAAAACAGGATCTCTGGTCAGCTGGGCCCAGATGCCCAGCAACACTTCCTGGCCCAGGACCTTGGGGCAAATGCTCAACATGTCCTAGCTGCATGGTGAAGCCAGTCTAATTCTTGGGCTCCAAACTCTCCTGATGTGGCGCCAAGTTTACCTCATCCATAAGGTACATTGGTACTGTCATTTACCATGTATAATGTTCAGTTTTTATGCCCCCGGTAGGGTGGCATATAGCAGTTGAACTGTCCGTCAGTCAGTCTGTCCGTCCGTCCGAAAACTTTAACATTGGCCATAAATTTTGCAATATTGAAGCGTGCAACTTGATATTTGACATGCACGTGTATCTCATGAAGCTGCACATTTTGAGTGATGAAAGGTCAAGGTCATCCTTCAAGGTCAAAAGTCAAAATATACAATCCAAGGGAAGAAATAAGCTTTAAAAGGGAGATAATTTCTAAACCTGCCAAATGATATATTGACATTTTATTTCAAAGCAGCACAATAGGGGGGATTGTGTTTCTGACGAACACATCTCTTGTTTACTTCAAATTTCAATTTAAATAGTTATTGCATTTTATACATTAATAAAACTCTTTCATGGCTGCTAACTTAATAAAATCATGTTATCGTTAATATTCATAATTGCCTTGAAATGGCAAAGGGGGGTGCGTACCGATTTGTCCTTGTCTGTTGTAATTCTCTCCGTCCTTCCTTCCATTCTTCCTTATGTCCGTCCCACCTTTTTGCTGTTGAACTGCACTTAATAAATATTGGTTTCAGATGGATGAAAAATGTTTGCTTCTAGTGTACAGTATATAGTAGTCTATGTTTGTATGAAGTGTTTAGTGTATATCTCATTTGTATCAAGAGTTTTCAAAAATAATGTATTCCTTTTTTTACTCAAACAAACTTGATTTACATACAATGTAATTGATGACATTTCAGAATGCATTGAATTATTTGGTTTACAGGGACACATTTCTGGGATGCGCTAAGGTCCTTTTATCTGTTCACAGAGGCCTTATACTCACAAGTTCAGGCCCAGAGAACGGTGTTCCCCAACTACAACACAACCAGTACGTCTCAATAGGTAAGTCCTCTTCCCATCGCAAAAGGGGTCACTGTGGTATTGCCTAATACTTTAGATGGAATCAAGTTTTAACAAATAAGGTTAAACCCTATGCAAACTGAGGTTTCTGCTCTTTAATTAATTGACCAGTTTATCTTACCTAAGTTTAAGGGTTCAGCCACAAGCTATTGTATTGTATATAGACATGTGAAGAAAATGCATTAGGTGCAAGCTTGACCCTCAAATTTGTATTTTAAATTGAACATCGATAGCTACCATTTGAATTGTTTTCAATTATGGAATATTTAGATTGATTTAGAGCATAATCAATTCCATATGTATTTTAAGTAGCTGAAAATCAAAAAACCCTTATATGTAACGATTTTGCTCTAAAGCAATCTAAATGTTCCATAATTGAAAACAAGGCAAATTCATCATTTGTTTTTAATTTCATTCACGAGTTACAAAATTGTCTTTTATGCCAACCTCAGCATTGTTTGGTTACTTTTGTCTATGGCAAAGTGAGTTCAATGTTTACACCAAGCCATTCATCAAAAATTAAAACAGAAACGACACGTTTAAATGATTAGATATAACAGATTATGTTCACTTAAATTTGTGTTGTAATTATAAGAGTAATAGAAGCTTTAAAATCATATATGAGCCTTGCACTGGGAAACAGGTTGAATGCGTAAAGAGTTTGACTCCAATCAGGGACACCACTTACCGCCTAAACTGGATTTTGCTAAGAACATATTTCTTTAAAACAAAAATTCTATAAAAGCGGAAAGTGTTGTCCGTGATTAGCCTGGTTATTCCTGCAAGGTACATGTATAATAGATCAACCAGCAGCAGCTGCATGTTGGCTGTTGGGCAGTTGGCATCCACTATTATTACATCTGCTCACTATTTCAAGGCAATTTAAGTTGAATCTTCATGAAAGTTGTCAATTATGTTTGTGGGCAGAATATCGTGTACAAGTTTAGTAACAAGCCAGATTCTCTGTACTTATTTAATGAAGAAAAAATGACCAGTAAACATGTGTGCCAATGTACTCACGATCCATGTAAACCAGTCTTGTAACTGGGTGTATTTTGTTGGCATTCTCGTTCTTAATTTTTGTGTGTGTATGAACTGCCTGAAAAAATGCTACTTGTCTGAGCATAAATGCCATCAGAATCGGCGTAATTTTCCTGACAGTTTATACAGTTTTAAGTGTACTGTCACATTGCAAAACAGTGTTATATTGTCTTGAATAGTTTATGGCCTGTGTGGATGCTATATTTTTAAATCTTTTTCAATAAAGAAGGAATGTAGATGACACTTGTTCATAGTTTCATTCCATCGTTCCTCAAAAAGTTGTAACTCTGTTGCTCTGGCATCTTCAATACCATTGAGTAATTAAATGGTAATTAAATTGAATGCTTTTTAATTCCCTTTTATTATTGTTTAATTTGAGTTACAATGCTATGAGGTTAAATTTTATTTACACTTAAATGTATTATAAATATTGCTGGGCCAAGTGTGAGGTTGAGCGCTCCAAAACCCGTTAAAACCCCAATGCTTTGCATTGACCGTTCCTAGGCGGTGACCCCAGCTTTATTCTTATTTGTGTTTATGTTGTTTTGTATTGTGCTGTTTTGTACTGTTTGGGCAATCTGTCACTTGCCTTAAATAAAGGACCTTCTAATTGTTTATAATAATAATTCAATACTACTCCAGCAGCTGGAGTTTCACTTCTTTATACAGTGCCTAATTTAATGTCAAATGGTGACTTGTTGTCAAGGTTGGACCTTGCAGTAAATATAAGAATGACCTTCTGCTGATGCAACTAGATATTCACTTCGTTGATATTTGATTTCAGAGGACACCCTTCCTGAAAACCTCGCTGAGTGCGACTGCGCCATACGTGACCCTTAAGTGAAATGAGATTCCAGGCTGAATGTCAAACCGGTACTACTCAGGTCTCCAGCAATAGCCTCAGCCTTGGACGCAGGTTCATGATGCACCCGTGGCCTTACTTATTTCTGAACATCTCAATCTCACAGCAATTGATGTGAATTAATGATAATAAGACTCCACAAACCACGTTTTGTAGAGGGTATATTGGAGTCTATTTTCTGTTAGTTGTTTAGTCAATGCGGCATTTTTTGCATATATTATAAAAAGATTTGTATCAAATCTAAATTTCTCAAAGGATTAAATTGGAACTTAAATTGTATGAAACCATTGAACAGTAAGTGATAAGTGGTGATTTTTTTTGCATGCAAAGCCCCATCGTTTCATTGGCCAAGTCACTCTTTTACCCAGTGTTATTTTACTTTCAGTATCTCACCATACATGGGAAATCAGAAGATATGAAACTTATATTCTAATCAGGGTTTTAACTAACATTTTGCCCACATTTGCGCTGTAACCTATATGCAATTCTGGGTTATAACTAACATTGTGTCCACAGTTGCGCAAAGTTGTTTGAATAGTAGTGTCTAAAAACAAATAAAGCATAGTCACTTGCATCCCTTGTAATCAATCATGTTCATGAAGGAGCCATTGTGAAATATTATGTTGCATTTTGACAAATTGCCAAGCATATGTCTTTTAGCTTATCTTGTTAAGTGTTTTGCAGTACCAAGCCACGTTGACGCAGCAGCAAAAACAACAGTAGCAGTCTAGTAAGCTGTCTTACACGTTTGAGCTACCTAGTTGTAACAGTTTTCAGCAACGTTGTCACAATATGGATTGTTTTAATAAAACCTAATGGAGTTATAGAGCATAATTACTGATTCTCGTGTAAGATCGTACTTTTATAATGCACTTTCATCAACAACACTGATGCATATGCATGAAAGCTAATACAAGTATTAATGCACAAACTAAAGTATGAATTTCTTGATAATTTAATTTATTTGCAAACATTAGTTGCAACACATATCTAAGTATATCGATATTTTTTACTTTGCTTTAATTTATTGTTTGATTTTTATCACTTTGCCTCTCTTTTCCTAACCAGGTTAAGGGTCACCCCGCAACGTTCAGTGCCTAGCGATGAAATCATCCACCATTACATGTAGTTGGTCAGTAAAATGAGCGTTTTGTCTGCATATAATGTAAAAAGATTTTATCAAACGACATCTACATTTCTCACAGGATTAAATTGATACTACAGTTGTTTGATCCCCATGAAGTCTTGCTTTGATTGGTAGATGGTCATCTTGTGACAAAGCCCTAAATTATCATTGGTCAAGTCACTTTTGCACAAGATCAAATTAATAACACTGTATCTCACCACACATGGGAATTCAGAGGCTGTGTAACTTATATTCTATTCAGGGTTAATAACTAACATTGTGCCCACAGTTGTGTAAAGTTGTGTGAATATTTTTTTTTAAAGAAAAGAATAAAGCATTCGTATAACTTGTAATCAATAGTGTTCGATGAAGGAACAATCATTTTGAAAATGACCAATACTCCAGAATACATGTATATTTGTCTTTTGACTGATCTTGGTCAGTGTCTAGCAGTATCCTTACGACCAAGCCACGTCGCCAAAGCAGCAGTCAAGTAATTTGTCTTCCACGTTTGAGCTTCCTATTTGCCACGGTCTGTTGCAAAGTCCACTCAACATGGATTGTTTTAATAAAACAAATGGATTTTAAGAAGATATTTGCTGATTCCTGTGTATGATCTTAATTGTATATGAAACAATACATGAACAACACTGACGCATATGAAAGGTAGCTAATACAAGTATTCATGCACAAATTAAAGTATGAATTTCTTTATAATTTTTAGTCATTATCAAAAATTCATTTCCAAACATATTTAAGCATATCGATATTGTTATGCCGTATAACAAAATAAAACAAAGGGTTCATTCAAAATTTCTAATTTTACTTTCAATTTCAGTTTCATTATTATTTTTATTACAACAAAAGCATATATCCAAAAAATATCATATACAATCAATAATAAAATATTCGTACCTGCATCTTATTCTGTATCATAATCTTTTTCTTGTGTAAATAATCTATCTAACCGGATGTTTTTCGTTTAAATCTGTATTCCAAACTGAAACTTGTTTACTTTCGAATCCGCTATTTATACTTTTTCAGGCATGACGTCACTGACAAGTGACGACCGTTAAAGTAAAATATATACCAATGAACGTAATGTGAAATGGCGGATTTATTAAATAAATGAGAATCAATGAACAATAATATTATACAAATACAATGACAAAAACGTAAGTTAAGCAATATACATCAGTGGAAATCAATAAATATGATGTTTATGAATATAAATTTATTTAGATAATAAGCATTTTAATTTAATAAGGAGTGTTTGTTTACATTACACCATGTAATACGGAATGGCCAATGGGAGGAGTAACGGCCTAGTAATATGTTGACTATGCTTTGATTTATTGTTTGATTTAATCACTCTGCCATTCTTTTACTTACCAGGTTGAGGGTCGCCCAAAACCACCCGGTGCCTTGCGATGAAAACCTCCAACGGGACTGTGACCTTGCCCTTGTACACACCTAATGGTCAGGTATAAGGTCACTTGGGCTTAGATAGTCACTGCAGTAAGAACATGTAAGGTTTAAAAGGTACTTGTTCACAGATTTTATGAGTACTTTGACTGACCCGAATGACATAACTAAAGCACATTTAAAAGTGGCTACATATAACTACACAGTGTATACCAATATTTTGCAGTATGTTATTGTAAATTGCTTTTACTTCTTTTGATACATAATAATATTAATAATCTCAGTTTAGAACCTAAAAGAAGGCAGCTTATATTGTCATCACCTTGGCGTCGGCGTTGGCGTTGGCGTCGGCGTCCGGTTAAGTTTTGCGTTTAGGTCCACTTTTCTCAGAAAGTATCAATGCTATTGCATTCAAACTTGGTACACTTACTTACTATCATGAGGGGACTGGGCAGGCAAAGTTAGATAACTCTGGCGTGCATTTTGACAGAATTATGTGCCCTTTTTATACTTAAAAAATTGAAAATTTTGTTTAAGTTTTGCGTTTAGTTCCACTTTTCTCAGTAAGTATCAATGCTATTGCATTCAAACTTGGTACACTTACTTACTATCATGAGGGGACTGGGCAGGCAAATTTAGATAACTCTGGCATGCATTTTGACAGAATTATGTGCCCTTTTTATACTTAGAAAATTGACAATTTTGGTTAAGTTTTGTGTTTAGGTCCATTTTATTCCTTAAGCATTAAAGCTATTGCTTTCATACTTGCAACACTTACTAACTATCATAAGGGGACTGTGCAGGCAAAGTAATGTAACTCTGACTGGCATTTTGACAGAATTATGTGCCCTTTTTATACTTAGAAAATTGAAAATTTGATTAAGTTTTGTGTTTAGGTCCACTTTATTCCTACAGTATCAAAGCTATTGCTTTCATACTTGCAAGATTTATGAACTATCATAAGGGGACCGTGCAGGCAAAGTTATGTAACTCTGACTGGCATTTGAACGGAATTATGGGCCCTTTATACTTAGAAAATTGAAAATTTGGTTAAGATTTATGTTTTGGTCCACTTTACCCCTAAAGTATCATAGATATTGCTTTCATACTTGGAACACTCACAAACTATCATAAGGGTACAGTAAAAGGACAAGTTGCATAACTCTGGTTGTCATTGTTACGGAATTATGGCCCTTTTTTGACTTAGTAACTTTTAATATATGGTTAAATTTTTGTGTTTCGATCCACTTTACTTCTTAAGTATCAAGGCTATTGCTTTCAAACTTCAAATACTTACATGCTATCATGAGGTTACTGTACCTGGCAACTTTAATTTTACTTTGACCTTTGAATGACCTTGACTCTCAAGGTCAAATTATTAAATTTTGCTAAAATTGCCATAACTTCTTTATTTATGATTAGATTTGATTGATACTTTGATGAAACTACTCTTACCTGACATACCACAATAGACTCCACCCAAACCATCCCCCGTGCCCTCCCCTCCCCCCCTTCCCCCTCCCCCCCCCCCCCCTATTTTTTTTTTTTTTTTTTTTTTTTTTTAAGATCATCTCACAAATGACCACCACACCCTCACACTATACCCCCACCCCGTTCCCCCCCACCCCACCCCCCCCCCCCCCCCAATTTTTTTTTTTTTTTTTTTTTTTTTTTTTTTTTTTTTTTAAGATCATCTCACAAATTACCACCACAACCCTCACACTATACCCCCCCCCCCCATTTTTTTTTAAAAATGGTTATGTTTGAAATACCGTCCAACATCGCACCCAAACCCCCCCCCCCCCCCCCCCCCCCCCCCCCCCCCATCGCCCCCCCCCCCCCCCCTGATTTTTTTTTTTTTTTTTTTTTTTTTTCGCTTTTTTGGAAGATAATGTAATAAATGTCCACAACCCCACACTATACACCCCTCTTCACTCCACTCCTCCCTCCTTTGTGATTGAAAATGAGAGTCCCTTCACCTTTAAAAAGAAAATAGATGAGCGGTCTGCACCCGCAAGGCGGTGCTCTTGTTTAATTTTGTATATTTATTACTGTAGGTTATTCCATAAACTGTGTTGATGTGGTTTTAATAATGTTTGAAAAATGATATTGAAAACTCGATGATCAAGCTATTTTATATTGTTCCATCTGTATTTGTAAACAAAATGACTGCAGAACAGGGCATCACTAAGTAAATTTATTAACATTTACCTTTAAATTTGTATTTTTTACATGTTTGTATTTGTCAAAATGACATCAACAACAGGGCATCAACAGAACCATCTATCTGTATTAACATTTTCATTTAAATATTGCTCAATCACTCACGGAATTTCTACAGAAAGAAAAAAAACAGGACAGGACTATATCTTTAAACATTTCCCTTAAAATAGTGTATATCATTTTCAATAAACAAGATGACTTCACAATAGGACATCCGAGACTGCAATGACGAAATGAGTGTCCTCACTTCAGCAGTGGAGGCCAATACACAATACGAGAGTTTCCAGCGGCTTACCTTATCTGGTATGTATGGGTTTATTTTAAACCTAATTATTATATGATTTAGTTAGGTAAGAATATATATGTATGTAGTTTAATTATAGATTTAATATTATTCACTGAAGTAAAAATATGAGAACAATTATAACAATATTTGTGTTCAACATCAGTCAGCCAGTAAATTATTTTAATAGTATTAGTATCCGTTCGTCTGTCCGTCCGTCTGTGTGTCTGTGCATCCGTCCTTCCGTCCGAAACTTTGTCCAGAGCATAACTCCGATGGCAACTAGGAAAATTGCAGTGACCAAGAACCATAACTCTGTCTACCTAGGTTTTTTAATTATCTTCCCTTTTATATAATTTTAAAGTAAATTTTTGTCCGGAGCATAACTCTAAATCTACTGAAGGGATTTACTTTAAACTTGAAATATAAACAGATGGCAAGAAGGGAAAGTGCAGTGACTAAGAACCAGAACTATATCTACCTAAGATTTTGAATTATCTTCCTTTATTTAATATTAAAGTAATTTTTTGTCCGGAGCATAACTCTTAATTTCCTGAAGGGATTTACGTAAAACTTGAAATATAAACAGATGGCAAGTAGCAGAAGTGCAGTGACTAAGAACCATAACTCTATCTACTTTTTTTGGAATTATCCCCCTGTATTTAATTTCAAAGTAATTTTTTTGTCCGGAGCATAACTCTGAATCTACTGAAGGGATTAACTTGAAACTTAAAAAAAATAAACAGATGGCAAGTAGGAGAAGTGCACTTACTAAGAACCATAATTTATCTACCTTAGTTTTTGAATTACCTCCCTTTATTTTATTTAAAAGTAAATTTTTGTGGGGAGCATAACTCTAAATCTACTGAAGGGATTTACTTGAAACTAGAAATATAAACAGATGTCAATTAGGAAAAGAGCAGTGAACATGAACCATAACTCTTTTGGCCGTAGTTTTTTAATTATCTCATTTATTTAAAAAAAAAAAAAAATTATATTATATTTTATTTATTTATATTATTTAATTACATTTAATTAAATGTTATAGTACATATTTTAGCTTTTCAATTTTTAATATCTCCCTTTATCTTATTTACAATAATATTTTAATTTGAACAACGAAGAATTCACTGTAAAATAAATAGATGAGTTTAAGGAAAAATACAGTGACAAAGAACAGTAACTTTTTATAGTCCTCTTCTTTAATTACCTCACTTTCTTTTATTTCCTTTTATTTTATTCTCTGCAGCATATCTCAAACACTATATAACTAATTGATCCTTGAAATATAAATGGATGGCACAGGTGCCATGTTTTACAAATATTATTCTACTCTCTAAAACAAATGTTGTCATACACGCAAACACATTTCGGCAGGGATTTGGCACTATTGTGACAAGCTCTTGTTTTTCTAAAAAATGCAAATGTGTGTCGAATATCAATAGGACATTGTGTTTGTCATAAATCAATTTAAAATATTAAATTAATATACAACAGTGCACTCATTCTGACATGTTTTTTTCCACCACACTTTTTGTCGGTTTGTAAGGGTGCAGTTAAAAAAAGTGTGTATCCGACCCCTATTAGAAGTAAAGCCCTGCCTATAAAGAGACTAATCCAGTACCGACCTGTGCACATGTCTATTGCAATAAACAAGCTGTCATACTTGCACTTGTCTTTGGCGTATTCTCAGATGAGTCACTATATCAATGTATTCAAGTTTAATTTTTACTTTAAAAAATAACAGTGCGTAAATGTAAACCCTGTAAATTCAAGTTATTTCAAAATAAAACACAAGTAAATTACTTTTAAACTGTTCTCACATTAGTTTTTGTTATTGTACTGAAACATAAAAAAGTGTTGCATTTGGTAAATCTTCATATATGTATAACACTTTTTCTAGAACAAGTATATTTAAACCATTTCTTGTTAACCCGCCACGTGTATTTTATGCCCCACTTCAAAGAAGTGGGGGTATATTGTTTTGCGGGATGTTTGCCGGTCTGTTGTTCTTGTGTTGGTAGACCAGTTGATTTCCTATAACTAACTCGTCAACGAATTGATTTATTGGCTTCATACTTCACATGTGCATTGGTCTTGGACATTAGATGACCTCTATTGAAATTGGGGTCACTTGTTCAAAGGTCATGGTCACTGTCACAATAATTATGAAAATCATTTCTGATCAATAACTCGTCAGCAAATTGACCAATAGGCTTGATACTTCACATATGCATTTGCCTTGGACAGTAGATGACCCCTATTGAAAATGGGGTCGATAGGTCAAAGATCAATGTCACAATACATGTGAAAATTCTTTTCCGATCAATCAATCGTCAACAAATTGACCTATTGGCTCGATACTTCACATGTTCACTGACCATGGACGGTAGATGTGCCCTATTGAAATTGGGGTCACCAGGTTAAAGGTCAAAGTCACTGTCACAATTAGTGTGAGAATCATTTCCAATGAATAAAAAATTTACCAATTGACTTTAGAACTCACATGTACATCAGTCTTAGACAGCAGATGATGTCTATTGAAATTTGGGTCACTAGTTCAAAGGTCAAGGTCACTGTGACATTAAGTGTTAAATTGGTATCAATTCGATATGTCATCAAGGAATTGAGTGATGTGTGTCAAGGCTCTGTTTTGGGAGGCATCTGTCTCAGACCGCGGAGCTCTGGTTCTTATTTAAACATTCTTTAAATAAAGTTTTGTGATAAACCAAAATGAATTAATGTTCTCTCTCTCTATTGATTTTAGCCTCAATGCATTGAATGCATTCACAGTTTCAACATGCTTTACAACTCTAGAACATCGCTTTAGTTAAATCTTTTGACATTACCTTGTTGATATGATAGGTCGAGGCACTGACAAACGTTTTGTTGGGTTGAAATCAGTTGGGGTTGTCCTTGAAAACGCTAGTATTGCTTTGAATTTGTTTTGTTTGATGCATGATTTACTTTTATTCCAGAAAACCTGGGTTGCAGAGCAATGAGTATGTTCGAGGAGCATTTGCAGTCATCGTCTGCAGATTATGAGATCCCCATGCTCCACAACCCTCAGTCTATGAACATCATGCAGAGCGAACCTTGGGTTAGTTTTCCTTTTTCATGGCCTTACTTTCAGAGATTGGTGGGTGCATGTAGATTTAACATTGTGTGTCAATACATCTTTCAATCCAGCTGTGGGTTTTTTTTGGTCGTGTGTGAGCTAGTCTGTCGGTCGGTCGGTCCGTCGGTCAGTCCGTATTAAGTGTCCGCTTTCTAATTCAAGTTGTTTTCATCCGATCTTCACCAAACTTGGTCAGATGATGTCTAGGTCAAGTTCGAATGTGGGTCATGCCGGGTCAAAACTAGGTCACGGGGTCACTAAGTGCGTTTTGAAAATTGAGCATGGTGTCTAGTACTTTTTAAAAATTAAGCATGGTGTCCGCTCTCTTATTCAAGTAGTTTTCTTTTTTTATTCCATTTTTAGCTCGACTATTATATATGAAAAATATATTGTGGAGCTATCCTACTCACCCCGATGTCGGCGTTTCCATTAGCGTGCAAATGTTAACGTTTTCGTACTACCCCAATTTTTCCTTGACATATTGCTTTCATATTTTGCATACTTGTTTACCAACATGACCCCAACCTATAAACAAGAGCAGACAACTGTATCAAGCATTTTGACAGAAATATTGCCCCTTATATACTTAGAATGTATTATTGATAAAGCTATGTTAAAGTTTGCGTACTACCCCAAGTTCTTTATATACCATTTTGCAAGCTTTTGTATTTTCTGTTATTTCGTAAATTTTCGTATTTCCTAAAAATCTGAAAAATTACCATTATTTGTAACGCGTGATGTTGCATCTTTATAAAATAGCATTACCCACTGTAAGGTGTGCTCACTAAATCTGAAATGGCGAGGCATTTAATCATAAGCCCATGATCCATACTGTCGAAGGCTTTATTATATCGGAAAAAATCGGAGACCGTTTTCGTTACTTTCATCCATTAGTTCAATCATTTCATGCAAAAGTCTTACATTTTCGCCATTATATCTTCCTTTGATAAATCCTGTTTGATTTACACTGGTTATATTATTTAAAAGAGGTTTTATACGATTGGCAATGGATTTTGTAGCTATTTTGTAATCAACGTTAAAAAGCGAGATGGGCCTCCAGTTATCGATCAAAAGGGTGTCCTTTGCGGTCTTAGGTAGTAAAGTAATTATGCTTTGTTTTTGCAATTCTGTTAGATTATTGGTGTCTAAAGAATAGTTAAGAGAATTAACGACATATTGCTTAATATAATTCCAAAATATTTTGTAAAATTCTGCAGATATGCCATCTGATCCTGGACTTTTATTGTTTTTCATGTCTAGCAGTGCTTTAGCGCATTCATACTCTGATAGGTATCTTTGTTCATTTTGCGTTTGTTCTGGGTTTATTTTATTGCAGATATTGGTATGGAAACGTTCATGATGTTTATATCTATATTGTTGTCTTTTTTATAAAGATTCTCATAAAATTTGGCAGTGTTTTAATATTTCGTTTTGATCACGTATTACAGCATTATTATTAGTTTTTAGTTGTTCAAGTAGTTTTCATCAGAGCTTCACCAAACTTTGTCAGAAGTTGTAGCTATATGATGTTTAGTTCAAGTTCGAACATGGGCCTTGCCGGGTCAAAAACTAGGTCACGGGGTCACTTAGTGCGTTTTAAACATTGATCATGGTGTGCGCTTTTTTGTGAAGACAACATGCAAAATAACCTGTGTCAATGCGGCATGTGGGGGTATTTGTCACGTCCGTGACAAAGCTCTAGTATTGGTTCATTTATTTTATAGTAGTGAAGTTTTCAGTCAAAGGTAAATTGTGGTTGCATCGGTTGCCTTTTGCCTACCTCACACATACATCTCAGTAAAACTCTTCTCCAGCACGTTTTATTTGCTATTGGCTAGTTGGCCCTGTCTTATTGTTATAAATGATAAGGTGATATTTTTCCAATGGAAGAAATGTATGTTTCTCGAATATCAACCCATATTTCCTGATTGATGGTAAGATTTATAGTTAGTTGGTAATAAAGTGGTTATGATTAACTTTTCATGTAACTCAATGTATAAAAGTGCTATTTTTGTTCTTGTTTATCATCTGTAACACATACAATGAACAACTGACATTAACTGTTATGAATCTTTCTTTTTTCAGACGTACCTTGACGAAATCAAACCAGCAAATCAGAAGGACAGCCTGCTGCTACTGTTGTTATCATATTAACCCCATACCGAAAAAGCTCAGAGATATAAAGGCTGTTTAAGATGTGCTTGTCTCTACATACCCCGTGTCTGGTGTGAACATGTACAATTGAATGTCTCTACATACTCCATGTCTGCTGTGAACATGTACAATTGAAGGTCTCTACATACTCCATGTCTGGTGTGAACATGTACAATTGAAGATCTCTACATACTCCATGTCTGGTGTGAACATGTACAATTGAAGGTCTCTACATACCTCATGTCTGGTGTGAACATATACAATTGAAGGTCTCTACATACTCCATGTCTGGTGTGAACATGTACAATTGAAGGTCTCTGCATACTCCATGTCTGGTGTGAACATGTACAATTGAAGGTCTCTACATACTCCATGTCTGGTGTGAACATGTACAATTGAAGGTCTCTACATACCCCATGTCTGGTGTGAACATGTACAATTGAATGTCTCATCTTTGGAATTGGGACACGTGGAAAATTAGTGATTTGATTCAGACAGAAATCGCATAGTGACAAATCACAACAAAAAATGGAAAGCAAGAAAGTCTTGTGGCCAGCAATGTTTTTATGTGACCACTAAGTTGTGTTCAAAGAAAAACAATAGTTCATGTTTTATTGGAACTATGATGCTGTCAGTCATTTTATGTTGAAGGCTTTAAATAACTATATTTAAATATAATAAGATTAAGATTACTTGATAAAAGAAATAATGTTATATAGTATTTTAAGCGCAAAATTTACAAGTCTATCCAATTACTGTGTCTGTATTATGACATTTTATTTTGGAAATGTTAAGGAAAATATAATGTTAGTAAATATATGTCTATGAATGTTGATTTTGACATTTGTCAAAGCTGTTTAAATGAACGTGGTAACTTCGACAAAATTTAAAGAAATGTATTATTTTCATGTAATGAGACATGCTTCAGTTTTTTGTGGCTTAACCTGTAATATAGAGGTGGTAGTTACAAGAATTGTTTAGCCAGATGGAGAATGTTTATGCTATGGCTTTGATACTCTTAAGTGTGCCAATTGGTGTCAGGTTTTTATCAAGAATATTGTTTATTGTCTAACAATTTCTTGAAAATATTGATTAATTTTAGACAAAATCATTTAATCTTCCTTAAATTGTCTATTCTGTATTCACGACCAGTTATTTATTAATTTGCATGATTATGATTTATGAATGACTTTTGTATTGCTTAAAATGCTTTATTTGTTTTGGAACTGAGTATTTAAAAACGAAAATATGAGGTGTAGGAAAAATGGCCAAAGTTATGATAATTATTTTTTTGTTTTTGTAAAGTTTATTATGCTTTATATGTTTGTGTATAGGCATTTAGACGACCAGATTAACTTGACCAATAATTCGTGCTCACTGTATATATCGGTCAGTACATTAGTCACTTATATATATAGCGATTGTGAAATGCTTGTATTTGCAATGTAAATCATGCGTTTATTGTTGCCATTTTGATTTTTGCTGTTAACATTTATTTGTAATAACAATTTTCATCATGTACATCTTTTAGGTGCCAGATAATAAAAAAACATTGCTTGTGGAGATGCTCATTTAAAACTTTCTTAATGATACAGAACAACACATTCTGAAGAGGCTAATAAATTATGCTTTAGGCAAAAGGAACATCTTGTTACTAGTATATGTACTGCTTTTCATTAAATAAAGTCAAACAACTATTGAAAGATTGGTATAACTTTGTTTTGCATTATCTTAAGAAAAAATAATATTTACTACTTGGAAATCAGTCAATTGCAAATCAAGCGAGAGTGATTTAACATGCTAACACTTGTCAATAATTGAATTGTCTCTCTTTGTACGTAAAATATAGGGATGTTGTTGCTTGGAAAACAAAGTTGTATCCGTTGTTAGATAATGCTTTTGTTCATCTCTCAACATAACAAGTACATTCATACAGTTATTAAAAATATGACACTCTTTATTCTCAGCCATCAGTTTGTATTGGGATTTTGTGGAATACTTACTAAACTAATATACGTCTGTTTAATGAATGAATAGCTATGGTACAATATGATACTCAGTGTTACAAAACATGTGTAATAAAAAAATAATGTCATTTATTTGAAATCATAAAATTTAGTTGTCCATTCAATGCTTACAGTTTTGCAATTGCGATGATAAAGGAAATGTTCTGCTCAAAATGTCTTTTTAAGACATGTGAAAATTGTAGCAATCATATTGTACTTGTATTTATATTATACATGATAATGATTTACTTACGGCTGATGATAGCTGCTGTTTACTATTTGTGTTACAGTTAGTTTCACTCGACCATTAGACCATATTTCCTTAAAAATGTGATTGTTTATATTGAACTTTAATTGAATGCATGAAACATGATTGTTCTGTTGCTTAACAGCTGAAAATAGCTTGATGTTTGTAAAATTGTATGAAATGTTTCAAATAAATCATATTGATTACATAAAAAAATAAAATTAGATTTTGCCTTACTTTGAATGCATAACAAACAAATGTTACCATACAACCATATTAGTATTGAACTTAATTAATACTTTCAGATGCAATTTTTACAATAATGTGTTAATATTGTCATCCATTCCAAATAAGCATTGTGCATTCGTAAATATAGGGTGTATATATACTGCTTAGATGCCTTTTTTAAATTGCTTGTGTACGTTATATTGATTAAAGACTCTTATGTATTGCATATTTGTGTGTGCCTATGTCTTACTTATCTCTTGATTGTCCTTAAATTACTGCAAATAGTATTTTAATAATGTTAAAATATTTATATAAACTATAACCAGGTTATCTGTTAATTTTAGTTTCATACATTGTATTGTCTAGCTAATTAAATTGAAGTGTCTATATTCTCGCCAACATGCATTGTCGGTGTATGGTTTAGACAAGCACATTACACAATTCGTGTTGTTTTTCTCCTTCATTAATAACTAATGTTTATTCTGTAGAGGTTGCATTATACTAAATATTTCAGTTGTGCAATTCTTTGCTCTCTTAATAAATCAGCACTATTTATTGATTTTTTATATGGGCACTTCCCATGACTTTATTCGTGAATATTTCTTTGAATGTGCGGTAGGGAAAACATTGTTAGAAACTTAATGTTGACATCTTGAAAGATGGCAGTAAACATTTAACTGCAGAGTAGCTGTGAAAAAGATTGCTGTTAAACAATGTAAGACAGAACTCCACGCAAAATATGTCATGCATGCAATATGCATGAACTATCTTTTTAAAATAATTTGGATCTGAATTATCTTTAAGAAATGGTATGGTTATGAGGGTCTCTATGTGCAAAATGTTGCATTTATTTTGTGTACAAGTTATTGCTTAAACATTGAATTTGTTATGGAAATAATATAGTTTATGTGACTTAAAGAGATATACATGTTTATGTTAGTGATGTTTTTTGCTAATCCAAGTCTGTTCCTGCACACTATTTAAAGAAGATAACTACAAGTTATCTCATTCAAATGGAAATAGTATTGTTCTGTGGAAAAGTGTTGCGAGTTCAAATAAAAATACTATGAACCGTTGTATTAGTATTATATTGGCTCCCCTATTGAAACTAGGGGACACATATTGATTTTGTCCTATCCGTCCATTAGTTCGCCGTCATACTTTGGTCGACATTGGTCTACAGTCAATATCTTATGAAATATTCCGTTAAGAGCTCTCAAATTTCACATTGTGATTGAGGCTCGCGGAGGTTTAACATCATTTGATTTTGGATTTCTCGGGTAGTGTCAATGTCACAGGGGTCTCTAACGTGAAAATGATAACAATGGCTGGATTAAGACTTGAGCACACCATCGTCTTTGCATTCAGTATAAACTTGACGTAACGTTAAGGAAATCGCTTTAAGAAAAGACACCACTAAGACGTTTGCACACTTTTCATCATGGTGACAGAGACGTTATTGAGACGTCGTCATACATAATAATTTTACTAAATCATGCTGGTAAATCCTAAAATTTGATAACTTCTGTGATGCAATTTGATGCTGACGAAGTGATGTCGCCAGAATAGCTGCATGCTATTGGTCAAAGCAAAATTTGCAAATGCAGACTACTCTCTGTTGATAACACAGTATTGTTTTCAATATATCAAATAACACACATTTTAGGGAAAGACATTTAAGAAAACCTATCGGTAAATGCCATTTGTCTTGTATTGTGAGACAGAACTACCTAATAGTAGAGTGCCCATGATACATATAGAAGGAAAATCGTTTAATTATCTAACCACACATGTGTGACGTATGCAAGTCAAAATAGTCTACGGACATCTGCCAGTTTGCTATAAACATCACAAGGTAAATTCACTGTAATATCGTTAAGTACTGTGCTTAGATGTTCTATTTATAAGACGCAATGAGATTTGTACACGGGTCATGCAAAAATTGATCTTGTGCAATATGATCCCAACGTAGCTTCAGCCAGGCCTGCGCAATCGCACAGTCTTGTAAGAATATGAATACTGAATAAACTACTCTGGAGTTATTACCAAACCTTGCGTGCCTTTTTTTAAAGCGGAAAGCGTAGCCATTGATGGGAAAGTGCGCATGCTTGGCTTGAGCTACTCTGGCCGCATATGCCATAAGACCGATTTTCGCATGACGCGGATGATACAGTATTGTTTGAATATGTGGAAAAAACTGCGTCTCAAAGCCAAACAACTTATTTGGCATAGTAAATGTAAGTATAAATAAGAAACATATTTCATCTATGCCAATTAGAATATATCTGGTGGTTACAAGGTAGAAATCGGTCTTTTTTGAGCTTTAAAACTTAAAAATAATCGCGTTTGTCGAAATGGACGTATACGTCTTGAAATCCTACTTTCGGTTTTAAAAGCGGTACCGTTTAAAAGTAATAAATTACTTGCTAACTAGGCTATATATTTAATTTTATCTATGTCAATTAGAATATATCCGATGATTACAATGTATAAATCCATATTTTGTTGCGTTTTTAAACTTAACAATATTCGCGTTTGTCGAAATGGACGTATACGTCTAGAAATCCTACTTTCGGTTTGTTTTAAAAGCGGAGCCATTTGCAAAATAATAAATTACTTGCTAATTAAGCTACATATTTAATTTTATCTATGCCAATTACAATATATCTGGTGGTTACAAGGTAGAAATCAGTCTTTTTTGCGTTTTAAATCCGAGTAGATCTTCTGCGGGCCACTCTCGCCTCGGTCGCGACGCGCACGCTCCAGCTGCTTACCGAGTTTGACCGTTCTTACGGCGGTGACTGAATTTAAATTAGTTTTCTTTGTGTGTCTGCAACGTTTTGTACTGAATCAATGGCTTGTGTCTTGTGTCTGACGGGTTTGAAAATAACCAATTGCCATTACTTGAAGGAACGTGTGATATAGTAAGGTGTGTCTACTGTTTGTACAGCTGATTTGTATGTATATTGGTGATAGATACGGTTATCGCATTTGTTTTGTTGAATACAGTGATGTTTGCAATTTGCTAAACGTGGCTTTGAAACACACGACAGAAAAATTGACGGTTTATGTCCCGAACAACTTTTCCCTTGAATTCTCTGTTATGGCAATACTGTTGACAACAGTGATGTCATTTTCGACGTCTCTTGGATGGAATGCCAAGGAATCGAACAGGCTGCATGTAAAGGTCGCTTTGTTGTAGTGGGCGCTGATGCAGTTCTCTGTTTTGGAACAGCTTGATGCGCAGAGAAGATTTGACAGGACCTTCGCGGAAACGTCGATTGCAGTGCCAATGTGAAAATATGCTTGGAAAACCGAATAACGTGTGCCTGAAGACGAGAACATGTGAAAACGTGAACGAGCATTTGTAATAGGATTTGTTTCTACATGTATGGCTATGTTTTGACTGCGGCATCGTCGCTATCTACTGTCTTCTAGGCACTGGTCAGTTAATACATGTATCCTCAAATATAAATTCACGTGTTTTTTCACGTAATGAGCCTGTTCCAACGCCGTTCAGTTGCATATACATTTTGTATTTTTCAATATGAAACCGAGAAATAATAGTTTTATAAATATCTTAAAAATTTACTTATTACGCAACCTACCATTGGCTGCAGAGTACGGAGCACCTTCCACCTAAACCTCGCACAGAGTGAGTACATCGTTAGGAGTGCTACGCGTAATCCGTACCCACTGTCCGTACACCGGTGTAGCTAGCTCAAACGTGCATGAAACGCCGATCTCTCCAGGGTGAAACCCTTCACGAGATTGAAAGCCGGCCTCCGATAACCCGACGTAAAGCTCGACGTCTCTAAGTCTATCACCTGAAATACGTGTATTACAACTGAAGACTTAGCGGCCTTAGACTTAGAGGTCTCAGTGGTGTAGTGGATATGGTGTCCGCCTAGCGATCGGAAGGTCATGGGTTCGATCCCCACTATGGGAGCGTTCTTTAGATAACCCCTATAAACACCAAGTACTGGTTCTAGTCCCAGATAACGGACTCGAGAGCGCTAATTACTTTGATATCAACTCGTCCAATAAACAGCTAATATTCAAACAATGGATATGCCCGATACACTGTCTTTTGATGCTTAAACGTGAGTATATTGTCCATATATGGACAATGTTTGATTCAATGCATTTTATTTAGTATTATTTTGATATTTTATTGACACGCGCAACGATGGACAAGTCCAGAGTATAGGAATTATCACTCTATATGCAGATGCTTTCTCGTGAAAGAAATTATGGTAACCATCCGCTTTTCTTTTATTTTAGACAAGTGACGAATGTCCTACACGACGCATAAAAGAACCGCGTTCTGAGAGAATTGGTCTTAATGCATGTTCGTTAAGTGTCGTTCCAGATTAGCCTGTGCAGTCCGCACAGGCTAATAAGGGACGACACGTTACGCCTTAATTGGATTTTTTCTAAGAAAAGACTTCATTTAAACGAAAAATGACATAAAAGCGGAAAGTGTCGTCACTTATAAGCTGTGCGGACTGCACAGGCTAATCTGGGACGACACTTAACACACATGTATTATGCCCGGTTTTCCCAGAACGCGACTCATACGGTTAGGGTCCTTGTTAATTGTCTACTACTAGACATTTCTGAATTCCATACGCCGAAGAGAGTTGTGTAAATATGCATTACCAAACACGGCATTGTTTGACCAAACATATTGACTTACAACACATAGAAAGATTCTGATACGAAACATTATATTTTGACAATCTTTTTATATAAACGATTGAACGGTTTTACATTTTACAATATATTTTCATAACGATTTTCCACACAAGAAATGACAACGCACGACAAACCCATTAATTATGAGTTTCACCAAATTAAAGGTTCACACTTATGTCCTACATTCCTCTTGTAAATCTTGACGCTTCGGATGAGGAATATCTGCTCGAGATTCACCCATCATGACACGTTGTGAGACGCTGTGTGGGTGCACGACTGGTCTTCAATCAAACGCGATTTCGTATTTTCGTCAACGGCACGGTATGCCGTAAATGGACGGTTGGTGTCTGTTTGGTAGGCAGGTTTACCAAAGGCAACGTTAACGGCGTCTGTCTAAGAAACAAGGTTGGGTGAATGTAAATGTAGACATTACTACATTGACTTTGAAATATCGCTTTAATCGGTAAATCCTCCGTGAAAAGGGCAACACGCCAACACGCCAATGAAATATATAGATATACAATATAAATATATACAGTCATCCAGAAAACACACATCGCTTTGAACATTCATAACTTCATCTAGTGTGCATCGATTTCCATGAACTCGGTCTTATTCAACGCAGAAATGAATTTCCTTTCTGACAATTTACATATCTAATGTCCATGTAAATGAACGTAGGTCACGCGAATTGTGTATCGTGTTATTTCTTAAAATTTGACCCAGCATCTGTCAAAATATTACAATACATGTACATTTCCAGAAAGGGTAGTTATTTCTGCATTGAATAAGTCGTGAATCCTCAAATTTTGATTTTCTCAGGCAACCGTGTAGGTCAAGTTCACGGGCGGGTTCACACATTAGATAATTGTTATGTTAAATCTGAAATTGCAAACAAACCGTATTATCCATAATCATGAACAACTCTTGTTGGGATATTTTGACGCTTATCAATGGCCTTAGGACTTTTTAAACACGAAATGTGATCATTGAGCATGTTGATATAACGAGTTAAGATGGCAGGTTTCTATTGCAGAGTGATGTATGCCCGTGCACTCTATAACATTTAATAAGTCTATGGAAAAAAACTGTACTATAGGATTCTGGATAAAATTAAAAAAACGGGATTTATTTAAAGAAAAACGCCCAATGGTATCACGTGTCAAGTACTCGAAACGTATTAAGACGGCACCTACTCATGCCAGCGTGGTGGTACTCTTAACCCCTCGATGAATTAAGAATCTCTACCTAAGTGCGTGAATACTGGAATCGGCGGACTTCGCAGAGGAACCACCAGACGATCAACGGGCAAGAAGGTGATTCTCAGCAAGGCCTTGTGGCACGCTACGGGCACGACAAGACACAAAAGAAATCGTGGACGTCCACTACATCCGTCTCTGTCTCAAGCCGTCTCGACCCTGTTCGTCGACGAACTGCGAAAATCTTCCTCACTGAAATCTAAGTCATCACACAAGTCATTCTGCCATCATCAACCTCGCCCCATCGATCAGAACAACAAGTGCTGTGGCGACGGGCGAACGACGAACCGGCAGATGCGGGCACTCTGGAAGCCGTAAGCGAAATCCTGCACGCAGGCGGTTTAGGTCATTGGTTCCCTCTTAAGTTACAAGGAGCAGCAGTGGAGTCCGACAGAACCATAGACGACTGAGCAGCCCTCTTTAAGAATGCACTGCTCACTTACAGGTATGAGGAAAGGGCTAGAAAATGTGTCCTAATAATTGCTCGCTCAAACCTTCCCAAGACTGCTTATCGCGGCTGGAAGGGGGCCCTACACCAGCAGTCGGAACGAAAAGAAAACAAATAGAACGAGAACAGTTCTTCTCACATTAGACGTATTTTACGTGCGCAAACCTGTGCGCAGGTACCATACAGACATACCACACTAGAATAGCTCTGTTATGGAACGAACTCGTCAGATACGGAATTGACGTCGTAGACTTCCCAGTAAGCTCCCATTTATGAAAGGAAGGAAGAATCGTGCTTTGCTCAGCTCCTAAGCCTTTACCCAGAATAAGTGAAAACAAAGTTCTACGCAGACCTACATACCGTCATTACAGAGTCCTTGGGCACAATGAAGTGGGCCAATGCAACATGAATGGTCTTCTTTTGCCCCAAACATGCGCGAAGCAAGAACCGCTGATCACAAACACGATCTTCCGCCAACCAACCCGTAACTGAACGTCATGGATGCAACCTCGCTCAAAACACTGGCATCTTATTGACCATGTTTCCGTGAGAAAGAGGAAGAAAGAGGGAGAAAGAGAGATTTATACTAAAGCCACAGACCCATACATATGAGCCGTGCTCTGTGAAAAGAGGTTTTAATGCATGTGCGTAAAATGTCGTCCGAGATTGACCTGTGCAGTCCGCACAGGCTAATCAGGGAAGACACTTTCAGCTTTTATTACAATATTAGTTGAAGAAAGTATATTCTTAGAAAAGTCCAATTTAGGCGGACAGTGTCGTCCCTATTAGCCTGTAAGGACTGCACTGGGACGACACTTTACGCACATGCATCAAACCCCCTTTTTCCAGATCACAGCCGATATGATACATACGAAACGAAAACATACTTAAGAAATGCTTTCACAGGATTAATGGTTAAATCCCGGCAATAAGGTTTTTAAAAAACCACAAAAGTTCTCATTTTGCAACAAATAATTTGTGTCAGTCTTTCCGATTATGTGCTTTAAAAATCGTATGTAAGTTTGAAGTGTTTGCATGTAATTTGTTACTGTTTAACCGGTTTGTTCTGTTTTGCTGACTGCCTCGTGAAGTTCGCGTTTTGCATCGCGTATTTTGTAATTTTGATAAAAAAATTTTTTTCTGTTTTCATGACCCACATACAATTTAAATAGCGAATGCTTATAAAATAAACAACTAATGCTTTATTTACTGAAAACAGCAAATAGCGTACTACAATGTATGCAACTGGCAATTTAAAAGTTAATTAATAATATGCTTGAATACAAGTTCAAAAGAAACAGTCCCTGAACACTGCGACACTGAACGCTTTATACCCTTGCATAAACTGTTTGTACAGTCAAAACTTGCTGAGGACTTACGCGTATATACGATCGTATTACTATTTTTAAATCGATAAAACGATATTGTATTAACGACTTTAATACATTTCAAACGTAGTCGAGCATAACAACGTAACGTTTTTTTTTTCAATGGCAAATAATGTTTTGCCTTCATGTACTTAAAACAGGTACGCAGTTGTGTAATCCCAATCGATTTGTGAAAATTCGTTCATAGGAAACATGGACACATTGTGATCAATTATGTATCAAACACGAGTCAATTTGTCGGTATTGGCGTTAATTTGCTCTTGAATTTTCCAAGAAGTAAGAACATATGAAGTATTTGATGTTTTATAACATTTATCAGTCATGTTCATAAATTAATTTGATATTGCGATAATAATATGAGTTGTGTACTGAGAAAACTGGGCTTAATGCATGTGCCTACAGTCCGCACAGGCTTATCAGGGACGACAACTTCCGCTTAAGCTAGATTTTTGGTAAAAAGGGACTTCCTTTAAGCAAAAAATTCTATTAAAGCTGAAAATGTCGTCCCTGATCAGCCTGTGCGGCTACAAAGCTAATCTGGGACGACCGTTAACTCATATGCATTATGCCCAGTTTATATATTCACATTGCAATCGTGTAGGCATTCCTTACGCGAGCTTGATTATTTAAACTATTTGTTAAGAGGCACATCAACTGTTTTTTTTTAGAAGAAGAGACTTTCTGCAAACCAAAAATACCGTAAAAGCGGAAAGTGTCGTCCCTGATTAGCCTGTACGGACTTCACAGGCATATCTGGGATGACACTTTACGCACATGCATCAAACCCTCTTTTCACAGAGTACGGCCCGTATTTAATCTTTGTCAGAATGCCTTTTAAAATGTGGTCTCATGGGATCTTTCGAATGAATCGCAGCACTTATTAGTATTGGTGTGCGCAAAATTAAAATAATCTTGTACATTTAATGTTCAATTAAGTTATAAATTAACAGAACTTATAATTCAGAGCTTCTGTTATCGAGATACATTTCTTATTCGGAACATCACTAACAATAAACTGCAATAATGTAGCGGTAGAAAAAAGCGCTTCATTAGTAAACGAATAATTGAGCATAACATAAAAGAAAACGTATTCCGTGAAACGTATTTTGTGCCCATAATATTGAACAGGAGGAGTGCAAACTGGTACTTTTTTTTAATTCGGCGGTCGAAAATGAAAATGCGAGGAAATGAATGTGTCAACCAGATACTTCAATAACAACAAAAGTTTTGTGTTAGTAACGTTTGATGATGTCATGAGGGAAAGCTGTCGCTTTTAATAATTTAAGAAGAATCGGAAATCAAAGTTATGCTATTGAAGAATGTGGGAAGGAGAAATGCGGATACAATATCAAAGGAAGAACATTTTGTCATATGAAAATAGTGTTTACAATGAGGAGTTTAAAGCCATAGCGCAACTAAGACCACTGGGACTTTTAACCCATGTATGCCCAGTGGACTCTCCCATTATTCTAAATTGGATCAATTTCATTCCAAAATTAGGGATGTCTAGTATTTTTATTTATATATTTAGAATATTTCTTACAGAAATTCCTGTAAGCAAACAGCGCAGACCCAGTTGAGACGCCTCAAGCGGCGTCTCATCTGGGTCTGCGCTGTTTGCCAAAGCCTTTTTTCTAGACGCTAGGCATAAATGGGTTAATGCATGACATATTTTAAATACAAATAAAATAAATCTTTGAACGAAAACACTTGGGTTTCACGTCATAAACAAACTGTTGTTTGTTTTTAAGAAGCTTATAGGAATTTCAATATACCGAATTAATATACGCGCCAACGTTAAAATAATGTTGTTTTTTTGTTACAAAGCTGCATATACTTTTTGTATAGATGATAACTATCTTTTTTTTTTTGGAAATGAGTAATGAAACTTAAAAATAAATAAGCAATTATATTAAGAGTCTTATTTCATATTTCTCATTCTGACGTTTAACAACATAACTGTATAAATAACGGCTATGTTTTATTTATGTTTGTTTTATGGGAGCAACAAAAAAGATGTAAAGAAAATTATTTGGTTTTCAGTAGTTTTAAGTTTAGGTTCTTTCAAAATCGGTATACGAATTAAATATGTGTTTATTTTCGTATTAATGTTGTCGAATTTAAGACGAAAAACGAAAATACGGTATATGGATGGACTCTGTATCCACTGACCATTGCCCACGAGTTTGCAACGACTGCATTTAATTTAACTCAGTGTTCTTTCATAAATATAATGAATATACACGGACTTTGTTTGAAACTAAATATTTTTTCTTTTATCAATGTTGTATTTGCTCTAATAATCTGAGTGCATTGTCGTCTATTTGCTTAGCGACAGCTTAGGTAGTTTGTTATATGTACTACACATGTAATTACTTCAAGTTCTAAGTGACCTACAATTTCGCTGCGTACTCGTTCTATCATTTGGAATTCCGCTGAAAATTTATGAAAACAAAACAGGAGAAAACAAGTAGTCCATAATAGAAGTTGGTACTTTGAAATTCTAAATTATGTCTGAAAACACTTAAAAAAAATAACAATCTTCTTTCTTCTTCTCATCCATATCACATAAAACCACACCGGGTCTCTGCGCAAAGGTAGGATTCCAAAATTTCAGAACTAATCTTTAATCTTCCGTTTTAAAATTCATTACTTGTTCATGTGCAGGTAATGAAGACAGAAGATTTTATCGCGATGACATGGACGATAAAACTCTCTTTTTAGAGACCTCTTGTGAACTATGAAAATTATCTGTAATTTCCATAAGCGGGGCGTATCAACTTTTAGTCTCCTCTAATATTCCCCTGATGATCTAACAACTACGTGATGGGTATATATTATTTATTCCCTTACTTATAGACTTAAATCATCCGTCCCAGTGTTAGCCTTTGAATCTTGCAAGTCATAGATAAAAACAAAACTTGGCATGGGTCAACGCCAAGGTTTCAAATAACACTCGTGGATGGCAGACCAAGAGCAGATTATAAAGGGGCCATGCTCTGTAAAAAAGGGGTTTAATGCATGTGCGTAAAGTGTCGTCCCAGATTGGGACGACACTTACGCAAATGCATTTAACCCCTTTTTCACAGATCACAGTCAATATAGTTATTTTAACAGTTCTGATAATAAGTTAACTTTAGTGACCTAACGCCCATCATCAGCAATCTTATGTCCTTACTTAGCCGGCCAATCATAGACAGTATTTTCAGCTCAAAAGTCAAAGTAGCATAAAAGGATCAGTCTTTATCAATTTCATCCGCGTGCGCTTCATAGTTTTATTTCGACCCATGGTGCAAAAAGGTACCTTGTGTACTTTAAATTTAACGGTATGTGGTACCATTTTGCACCGATGGTGCGATTTGATATATACCAACAATACAATTTTACATTGAAACCATTCAACCGATATTTCATAGTCCTGAGTAACTGTACTAAATGAGTCTGAGAAAACTGGACATAATGCATGTGCGCAAAGTGTCGTCCCAGATTAGCCTGTGCAGTCCGCACAGGCTAATCAGGGACGACACTTTCCGCATTAATTGGATTTTTGCTAAGAAGAGACTTCATTTTAACGAAAATGTACTGCACAGGCTGATCTGGGACGACACTTTACGCACAAGCATTATGCCCAGTTTTCTCAGAAATAAATCTGTTAACAGGCTGATTCAGATTATAAATAAAAGTGGGATGCAATCACGTGACAGACAATTTGGCGACGTCCATTCCGAGATTCGTATTTTTCGCCATTGTATGACCTTGAATACCTTTTTAATGCCGCTCACATTCCAGGCATATAAGCGAGAAAGTGATAAGAACACTAGTAGATTGCAACACTATCTGATTTGAAAGAAGCAATGTATCTAACTCGGCCGAACTACAATTTGATTATTGCCAATGCGCGTGCGTGAGCATTAGGATTAGATGTTTTTAAATACTTTTTGTTACGTTAGTTTTTTTACTTGTAAAAAGCTTTTGTATTTGCTGAAGAATTCCCGTATATATCAACCACGCAGTATAATATTAAACCCTATCCCATTCAGAAGCAATGTGAAAATGACTATGTGCAAACAGCATAAAACCAGAACAGCTTTGGAATAACTCGCAATTTGTTCAGGTTTTATTCTGTTTTCTACTCACAAGTATCTAAGTGTTGGAAAGGAAGCCTTACACACTTGAAGAAAGGCCTTTAATTTCAAAGTACTTTCTAAGGGACTACACATGCTGAAAATACGTATCTAAGTGGTAAAGGGTCAAAACACTCACATACGCATTTCAGGCCATGGTATGTTAAGCCTAGCCGATTCGATAAATTATGCAATGATAGAATAGTAACATATTCTCTGTATGAAGTGGGCATTACAACATAAAACAAGCAATAGACGAGTTTTACATTCCCAAATTGGGGGATGATCACAACGAGGAAATCAAGTTCAGTGAGATATGCCATCGAGATTTTTTTCCGCCAAACCGTGCTTTATCATTTATGAAATCGTTAAATTGTTTGATCATAGAACCACTTTATGAACATATAGTGTATACGTGTAACAAAAATTGTACAAGTGCACGTGACAAATACGTACTCCACATGGCACCAGACACACTTTGGCGTCGTTTTATTACAATAAATATGATAACGTGATATTATTTAAGAAATAATATATTTCTATCATGGTTTGTTGTCGAATAACCCACAGTAAGGAGTATAGATGCGCATCTATACAACTTACTGTGGGTTATTCGACAACTAACCATCACAGAAAAATATTATTTCGATTCTAACACGATTCTAATTGATTTGGTTCAAGTTTTAGGACGTGAACTATATTTTTACTACTCCGCCTTTCTTAGTACAAAGTTCACTATTTAGTGACGTCATTGAATTGTACAAACATATGACGTCGTTTTCATTTACAAATATTTTGCAAATGACGTCGCTTTCATTGAAAACAACAATCGTAGAAACGTAATGACGTCACGTTTATTGATGCTACTGGAAAGCTTACATGCTATAAATGTTTTCTGAATTACGTTTCCTAACAAATAACATTCTTTGTAGGCGTGGTTATGCCAATAATCACCAAATATACAATTAGTTGTTTCATTACACTTATATACATGCTACATTTATTACATTTCTTTTAGAGCGGGTTTTAGCACGTGCATTTTAATGCAATATTTTCTTTATTTATTCGGAACTATTTTCGAAACATTAAGCTCCGCCCATAAGTTATTGCAGAATAACCCACGCTTGATTTCCTTCTTTGTCTATAGAAAACAAGTCACGTGCCGTGTTAGAATTCAGTATTTTTCTTTCTCTGCAGCTTGGAACTATAGCGAGAAGAGAGAGAAAAGAAGAGTATACCACTTTTATAAAGATCACATGATGAAACTATTTGAGCCTTGTTTTGGGATTACTGGTCTTAATGCATAAGCGTAAAGTGTTATCCCAGATTAGCCTGTGCAGTCCGCACAGGCTAATCAGGGACGACACTTTTAGCCAAAACTTGATTTTCGATACGAAGGGACTTACTTGAAACTAAAAATACCAAAAAATCGTAAAGTGTCGTCCCTGATTAGCCTGTCCAGACTGCACAAGCTAATCTCGGACGACACTTTACGTACATGCATTAAGCCCAGTTTTCTCAAAACAAAGCCCATATAGTGTATACGTGTAACAAAATTGTAACAGTACATGTTACAATAAAGTATTCCACATGGTACCATGGTAATTAGTGCAGTAACCCAGGTGTCATTGTTTCGACATTGACTTCATGAAATGTGGATAAAATAATAAAATTGACATTTAAGTTTAAGGTAAATAAAACTTAACATAATATAACATAAGATTGATATTAATAAGATCAACATTACATATCTATAAAAATAGTTTCTAGAGAGCATAAAAGGCGCATGACTGTATAGAATGACAATTAACACTTTCTTGTTTGGTTGTTTGGTATAAATTGTTAAACTTATGTGTTTATCTATGCTTTCTTATTTCTTACTAGTGATCTTTTAATATATTTGGACCGTGCTCTGTGAAAAAGGGGTTTAATGCATGTGCGTAAAGTGTCGTCCCAGATTAGCCTGTGCCGTCCGCATAGGCTAATCAGGGACGACACTTTCCGCTTTTATGATACGTCTCTCCGTGCTCAAAGTGAGCTTATGTAATCATCCAATGTCAAGCGTCCAGCATCATTTGGTGTGCGGTATGTGTGTATCGTAATATTTCAGATCGTTACAAATCTAGAGGCCACGTTTTCCATATAATCTTTATGGAACTTAGTCAGAAAATATTGGACTGTTTGAACATTATATAAAGATAGAATTTTAGTCACGTGTTTGAAACTAGGTCACTATGTCAAATCATAGCAAAATCGTGTAACCATTCTTGAGTTCACAATAGTGGTCTAAAACAGTGTATTCCTAAGGGCATAAGGAATATACTGGACTATACATTCCCAGGGTATGACACGCAGAGCGTACGTAAGTGTTAATATAGTATTGTATTGACTGTTACTATCATTAAATACGTATTTATAATATGAAATTTGACTATACTATTATACAAAGTTTGTATTAATATTTAATTATAATTAGCATTGCACCAATCACTCCAATAATTATAAGAATGCGGTACCTGTTACTAGAATCAGCCCGGGTATGTTTCCGCGCAAGATGTATGATACGTTGGTGGGATTTACTGCCTCTTTCCCAAAGACCAAGATCTTGTCAGTTATCAGAATGTCCAGTAGATATTTGGACAGCACAGAGAAGACCGGGCCTTTGCATCGCTCCTCGATGAAAAGGTTTAACACTAGTCCATGGGAGTGCAATGCGGCTCGAAGCCGGCGCCTCTGCAATGAAAAGAGGTTGCAGTGTAGCAGAATGTTGGCAGCCGTGAAGGGCTCCCGACAACGGTTCCAGAACGATGACATACTCTCCTGCGCCACCGAGTTACAGTGTGTTTCCAATCCTAAGACGCGTCGTGGCTCTGTCAAGCGTCATGGCTCTGTCAAGCGTCGTGGCTCTGTCAAACGTCATGGCTCTGTTAAGTTTTATGTCTCTGTCAAACGTCGTGGCTCTGTCAAGCGTCGTGGCTCTGTCAAGCGTCGTGGCTCTGCCAAGCGTCTTGGCTATGTCAAACGTCTTGGCTCTGTCAAGCGCCGTGGCTCTGTCAAGCGTCGTGGCTCTGTCAAGCGTCATAGTTCTGTCAAGCGTCGTTGCTCTGCCAAGCGTCGTGGCTCTGTCAAGCGTCATGGCTATGTCAAACATCGTTTTTATGTCAAGCCTTGGCTCTGTCAAGCGTCCTGGCTTGTCAAGCGTCGTGGCTCTGTCAAGCGTCGTGGCTATTTCAAGCGTCGTAGCTCTGTCAAGCGTCGTGGCTCTGTCAAGCGTCGTAGCTCTATCAATGTTACAGTTCGTTCATGGAAGCATTTTGTCATTTATTTGAGTCGCGTTTTGAGAAAACTGGGCATAATGCATGTGCGTAAAGTGTCGTCCCAGATTAGCCTGTGCAGTCCGCACAGGCTAATCAGGGACGACACTTTCCTCTTTACGACATTCTTCGTTTAAATGAAGTTTCTTCTTAGCAAAAATCCTATTTAGGCGGAAAGTATCGTCCATGATTAGCCTGTGCGGACTGCACAGGCTAATCTAGGACAACACTTGACACACATGCATTAATCCCATTTTTCTCAGAACGCGACTCATTTTATGACGAAAGCATTCATGTTCCCATATTGAACCGCGATTGTTTGGAATAATGATTCAAATCGAGCATATTTGTTTTGTAAATATTTCCTTAATTACCATCTCTACGGTATCAGGTTTGGTATGAAAAGCATACGTATTACCTATGTATGTGACACCACATTGAAGTCTTGTCTAAGTACATGCTTAAACAGCATAGCAAGCCTAAAGTTAAATGACTTGTGTACGGACTCAAAACGACCGTTTCACAGATTTTGGCGTGTATTGTAGTGTATCATTAAATGCTTTATATTAATTAATGTAAACATTTGATCTAAAAAGCTTCTGTTTAAAATCAAGAAAGAAACAAAAAAGTAACCCTCCACTGGGCTCAAACCACTGACCTCTGACGTTAAAGTCTAATGCTTAGACCACTCGGCCATCCGTTCTCATACAATGAATGATGTATTTTATACTTTATATAAGCAATCCTCGTAGTGTCACAAAATAAATATAACGACAACAACAGAACTCCCCCAGATCATTCAGTCGTTTCGCGTTGCAACAATTAAAAATTTTCAGGTTTTTAAATAGTCAAAAGATGCATAAAATGTATATTTCAGAGCATGGTAAATGCTCAGTATTACTGTTTCCTCGCAAAAATCATAACTTAAACGAAAATTTACGAATCTGAAACATTTCTTTTTAATTTTGTCAATTAACCAAAACGTGAAAAAGTCCCTTTAAAATGCATTCCTTAATTACGTTAGTATTAAATAAAATATTGTAGAAATCGCTCCTACTGGACATTGTTTTTCAAATCAAAACAACATACGGACGCATCGCTTTTGAGAAACAATATACATGTATCATAACCCATTTATGCCTAGTGGACTCTCGCATCCATCTAAATTGAATCAATTTATTTCCAAAATTAGGCATGTCTAGTATATTTATTTCTATATTTAGAATACTTCTTACGGAAATTCCATTAAGCAAACAGCGCAGACCCAGATGAGACGCCGCATGATGCGGCGTCTCATATGGTTCTACGCTGTTTGCAAAGGCCTTTTTTCTAGACGTTAGGCATAAATGGGTTAAAGTCATGCGACAGCTTAGGGATGCCTTGTACTTTGATTGTTGTTAAACTTATGATAAAGTATTCCCTCGTAAACTAATGATGATCGTGTCGAAACACAAAAAGACATTGACTTTTGCAGTCGTTTCTGTCAAATATTGTTCTATGTTATATATCTGCTTTGCTTCTACTATAGCATGTTGTCTAAATTTCGAAATTTTAAAGACCTTGACATGATAAAGTTGGTAAGGACATTCAATGTAATATGAATAGGACTTATCTTACTTTATAGGTCATGTGTGGTTTTAGAAGTGGGTTTAATAAACCCAAATCAGTCTGTTAAAACCCAAATGAAGACCGATGCGGAATATCATGTACTTACTTTTGGTCTTATCATGTGTTTTTCAGATACACCGGACTCAGCATGTATTCTTCTACGAGATAAACGAAACTTTTATGAACGTATCTGTTTCAATAATCTACTAGTTTTAAATGACCCGAACAAACTCTTGCCACGTGGTTGAATAAGGTGAGTGGTTATGACATACGACCCATTGTCGCATGACGCGGCTCATAGACCATCGCTATTATGACAATATTGCATCATTCAAACCTATAGCGCTACTCGAAGGAGCCTGGATGTACATGTGATTGGCATAACGATTTTTTTGTTGCTTACCGGTATATTTCGTGATGTTCCATTCACAATTCTTTGGTATCCTAAACCTGTAAAATCATTTTAGCCTCGCTCTGGAAAAATCGGGCTTAATGCATATGCGTTAAGTGTCGTCTCAGATTAGCCTGTGCAGTCCACACCGACTAATCAGGGGCGACACTATCCGCTTTCAGACCTTGTTAAGTCATATGGTTCAGATTTAGCTTTGATTTCAAACGATTCCTATTTCGGATTCAACGTTGAATGAAAGCCATGTTGTTGTTGTTGTTTTCAAACCTTTATGTTACATTTAATCGTAACTGTTTTACACCTGTATTTAGTATTTATTCAAATGAGACCATCTCAAGGTGAAAAAAGAATGCTTAACTGCTTCTTATTAATTGCTTTTGCTCAATAAACATTTGAAAAAAAATGCGTTGTTGCAGATATCAATCTTGAGAGTAGCGACTGCTTGATTACTTCTTGACATTCGCTTTTTGATCTATATGCAATTCGTATTTGTGCTCAAAAAGTGAATGTTGCTGACAACCGCTTTGAAATATTTACATTTATACCGTTTGAAATACATACATGTCGAGAACATCTTTTTATGAAATTAATATAAATTTAAATAACCAGTTATGAATTTAAATGACATGTTCATGATGCAATATTCTGAACGACATTTAACCATGTGCATCGGGAGTTAGAAAAGGATATGGGTATAAACAATATATACATATATTTATACCATATATTTATACATGTACTAACATTTGTGTTAATAAGACCTTGTAAAACAATGATCTGTCAATACCAAAGAAATCGAAATTAAAAACATCGACCGGTAATTTTAGTTCTTTCAATCGGGAAACTAACAAAGCTAACAATGGGAAAACAATCCTTAATGCATGCTTTTAAAGTATACTCCCAGATAACCATGTGCAATTACAGCTTTTATGGAATGTTTCGTTTAAAGGAAGTCTCCTATAAACGAAAATCTATTCTATGAGGAAAGTGTCGTCCCTGATAAATCTGTGTGGGCTGCACAGGCTAATCCGGGACGACATTTTAAGCACATGCATTATGCCCGCGAAATTCCAACGTATGTTTAATTTTGAGAGGTAAAGATACTTTCGCATCTCCTGAACGTACTGTTTGAGATCTCATACATGCGAGAGTGAGTGACAAGGTCCATCAACACTACAGGTCCAAAAACTACCGTCACTGCAGCGAGCGTTCCCGGATCGTTCACCTGTAAAACAACGATATGAGCCTCGCTCTGGGAAAGCAGGGCTTAAGGCATGTACGTAAAGTGTCGTCCCAGATTAGCCTGTGCAGTTCGCAGAGACGACACTTTCCGCCTTGACTTGATTTTCGCTAAGAATAGACCTTTTTTAACGAAAAATTTCGTAAAAGCGAAAAGTGTCGTCCCTGATAAGTCTGTGCGGACTGCACAGGCTAATCTGAACTAACTCTTTACGCACAGGCATTAAGCCCAGTTTTCGCAGAACGGGGTTTATTTCCATTGATCACCGTTTTCAACAGTATACAAGTCATATCGTGGCGGCCAGTTAACATACACTTTTAATTGGCTAGCTGATTTCCAATTACTTAGTACACATGCTTTTATCAGATCTGTTAACTGGCCTACTTGAATCAGAGGTATGGGGAGAATGGTCGTATATATATGAACACATCACTTGCGAATGTAAATGTTCGTCACAACATTAAAAACAAACTGCAATACAGTTTTGAGATGTTCACTGCTTGCTACTACACTTGTACAGAACAGGTGGCATATGACATAATGTTGAGAAAGGTAAAAAAACTGACCACAACTTGGTAGATGTCCTTCTTGTGCCCAGTTTTTATTATGGCGTCAATGCAGCCGTTTGTGATGTTGTACAGTTTAACGTTCTTGCCAAAACGTGACAAACGTCACGAGGAGTTCTACAATGGAAGAATGACGTCATAGACAGAGATAAAGTGGGCGGAACGGTTTCTAACACGTTCTGACCCAAATCGTTCAGTAAGCAAAATCTTTAAATCATGAATTTGATTTCTTAGTGACGCGGAATAGTAATGACACACCATGACCGGAATATTTAATAACTATGTTGTGAATACTGCCACATCCACACATGAATTGTAAAATGTAAATAAGAATTGTACGTACGCTTCCGTTTGGTCAAGATACACACTCGTGTATCGACTACTCGACCCGGAAACACGATGCTGACGTCCATCTTTTCAAGGTCAAACAAGTAAAACTTATCGTAAATTTCCATGACCACTGATCTGTTGTCTGCTTCGAAAAACCTCGTGTTTGCATTGTAGGCCACCTTCTGCTGAGTATAACGTTTGCAAGTATGACGCACGATATTTTGTTATTTTTGAAAAATTTACTTAATTGGACTGTTTTGTAATCAAATTAATCATGAACGTATATTAAGTATCGAATAATTTTCAGGGAGAATGCAACATTTTACAAAAATATGGACGCTTTAAGTGTAGAAAGAATAATTACATAAAAAACTCAATAAAAAATATTTGAAAACAAAACTGTAATTAATGGATTATTTATATGAGCCGCGTTCTGGGAAAGACTGGGCTTAACGCATTGCGTGGAGTGTGCAGTCCGCAGAGGCTAATCAGGGACGACAGTTTCCACACTGAAATTTCGTTAAAAAAAGAGACTTTATTTTAACGAAAAAAATCAACAAACGTGGAAAGTGTCGTTCCTGATTAGCTTGTGCGGACTGCACAGGCTAATCTGGGACGACAATTTACGCACATGCATTAACCCCACTTTTCACAGAACGGGGCTCATGTAAACGTCATCATTATATGTTGTCGAAATTCATTGAAGCAAATGGGAGCAATACACATACAATCAACAAAGAGCGAAATAAAACCGTCGTCTAACAAGTTCTCGGATGGCGCGGTATTCCAGTCTGCCGACATCATACACGCCGACTATGTTGGGCGAGTCCTCTCCCGCACTGCCGGTCACAAAAAACGCATCCTGGTGGCCCAGTGGAACACGTCCTGTGGAGACAGACTTTGTTGAGGCTACCGGTAATTAAAGAATAATTGTTAGTGTTCCGAATGATATTGCGGTGTATTTTACTTGATAGCGAAACCATTAATATTTTCTAAAAACAATAATGTGTAACATTAAACTAATATAATTGTTATGGTGGTCCGCCGGAAAACACTTTCTGTGTAGACAGACTTTATTGAGGCTAATTAAAGAATAATTGTTAGTTTTCTTAATGCTATTGCGGTGTATTTTTACTTTATAGCGAGGCCATTGAAATGTTTTTTTTCTCTGCGCACACATTCCCCGTTGTTGTTTTATTGAATAATATGTGTAACCTTTAACTAATATAATTGTTCAGTTATATAAAAAGCAAATACGTTTCTCTGAAATATTTCTTTACAACAAAAATAAATATAAATAAGCTGTATGTTATTAAAGTCGCGAATCAAGAGGACTAAAAACATGCGCAAAAAATAACAATAACAACTTGAACTTAATAAAATATAATAAATGACGTTAAAATTGAAACGCAACCGGAACCGAAACAGCCCTAAAAATAAGTAAAATATAATTATATATGAGCCGCACTCTGCGAAAATGGAGTTTAATGCATGTGCGAAAAGTGTCGTCCCAGATTAGCTTGTGAATCTGCACAGGCTTATTACGGACGACACTTTTCGCTTTAATAGAAATTTTCGTTTAAAGGAAATCTCTTCTAAAGTAAAATCAAGTGATTGTTGATAAAAATTATCCGACATTCGTTGTTATTTCATTTCATATCATTTATTCGCCCCGAAAATTCGTCAGTAACAACCAACACTGTTGAATAACAATAGGGTGTTTGAATAGAAACTCGTTACAGGTTCTATCCTAATATATAGTGAAAGTCATTTTCGGCTTGGTTTAATTATTGTGTTGATGTTCTGTTTGTTTGTAAACTCAATGTTAAAAGACTAGCAAAATACAAATAAACATGTATACATACAAAATTAAAAATATATATTTCAATATAGAGTTTTTTATTAGTAATGCTTACCTGTGTGCAGACCTTCTACTTTTATTCCGTTGCCCAATTTCATGGCGATCCAATCGTCACCATGACACAACGCGACCTTTCTGCACTGAGCTTTACCTATCACATTGCGTAGCAACTGTGGAGGGTCGACCTTGATGTTCCAGATTTTGATCTCCTCCTCCTCCTCGCAGACTAAAGAATGTAAAGAGTTAATAATCTCTCTACATGTATATGAGACCATCTTGTTAATCGTTTTACGTTTGATTACAATTGATCACCAATTTATTTTGCTTTCGTTTCTGTATATGACTGTGAATTATTTCATTTTTCATCACACCATTAAACTGTAAATACGGATTTCTCTCGGGCAATATTTGTTTCACCATTATGGCAATATGTGGCATCGATTACGCTTATATAAGGTGATTAAGAAAGTTCAAAACTGTAATAAAATATCCACTCTTACAATGTTTATATGTCAACGAGAGCTTAACTAAGAACGTCAATTTAGTTTCGTAAAAAACAACAAACAGCAACTACCGGTACTTTATAAAGTAACAACAAAGCGTATAATGCACCTGTGATGACGTATTTGCCACATGACGTCATCGTCATCATGTCAATGCCAGACGTGATGTCATTAGCAGACAGGGTAGCTCCTGACCCGACTGAATGCATGCTTCGCTGACCAAATACGGCATAAGACCAGTGGTCGCATGAAGCGGCTCAATTCATAAAGAACTTTTAAGAAATATTGTTCAGTAATTGGCCTTGTAAAAGGGCTGTATACATATTAGTTGTTATGAAATCTAACCGAATGTTTTGATTACTTTGATAAAAAAAATATTTTCACTTGAATTAGCTGGTTTTCTTTAGTAATAATGATATTTTACCATCAGGTCTTGTTTATTCAATGATTTTCCATGCCTACCGTATATGTACAATACATGATTGTGTATTCTTGTATTGTCTAAATGTATGTTAATGAAGATGAGTCTTGTTCTGGGACAACGTGAGTAAAGTGTCAGCACAGGCTTATCAGGGACGACACTTTCCGCTTTTATGGAATTTGTTGTTAAAAGGAAGTCTCCTCTAAACGCAAATCAAGTTTCGGCGGACTGCACAGGCTAATCTGGGACGACACTGTACGCAGATGCATTAAGAATAGTTTTCTTAGAACGAGTCTTATATGAGTCCGGCTTCCAACCTCATTGTCCTCCAGGCGCCCGAGTAGCTGTGGCACGAACTGAACCGGATCCGTTTGAAGTCCCGTCCGGGAGAGCAGAAGCGCCTCAAGGATGTTCTTGAGCAGGGAATCCCCCTGGAACGCCGCTTTGGCCGCCGTGAAGTCGTCTAAGAGCGCCCTGGGAGAGCCGCGAGAAACATGCGTAAATTACATACTTTTAAGACGTGTTTGGCTCATGTTTCAGTGTTAATACAAGACACAGTGTTTTTGTTTATTTGGACAGTTAAAACATATACTATTATCTTCGGATATTTTTTAACGAAAAGCTAAAAATGTTACCGAGCAAAGTTTACTTACTTATTTGTTAAGAGCTATATATAATGTTCACATAAGAAACTCAAACAATCTAAATTTAAGTGAGACTGCACGATTTTTATATGTGTTAAATTGAAATATATTGATAAAAATATGTTAAAATAACACAAAATAGGCAAGAAAAATTATACATTGAAGACGAATTTCATAAAATGCAGCAAACACAAATTAGCGCCCCGAGCCGATTGTGACGAAGATTTTTCGTACATATTTTCCTACAATAACCGAAGCATTCGTCTTTTTATTAGAATCTGGAGTTAGTGTACGTGTGCCGTATGAATAGATATCGTTGCAGGAAATTAAAATTATCCGTAAAACAACCTTGTGTCTTTGTGTCGCATGAACGAATCTGCACTAAAACTAAATTTAGATTCACATCGTACATGCATGATATACATGCTGGCGAAATCGACTGTACAGACATTTTCCATTTCAGAATTAAATATCTGGCTTATTTCGCATTTTTCGATACATGTTCTTCTGAACTTTTATTCAATTTATATTGAAATATCTGTATAATAAGTTTTTTTTACACATTTTCTTTAAATTCATAAATATTTGACAAAATCGTGCAGTCTCACTTTAACGTGTATTTAAACAGGTAAAAAAGTCATTTTATCAGCCTACAAATACATCAGGTAACTAAGTCCGCATACAATAGTTACAGTGGTAACAGTGACAGTAAACGACAACTAAAACCAATGATAGAGGATAAGGTCGTAACAATTTAAGTGAGTAATTATAACATACGATGTGGCATTTCTTAACCATAAAACTTACTCAACAGGAAGTGCATGTAACTTAGCAACGCAGAAGTGCACATTGGCGAGACACTCCCATTGTGTCACACCGGTCTTACTGACCTGTGTGAATGCGCGCTAAGCATTGTGGGAAACGGACTTTTTTCCATCATGAGTGCACCGAGATAGACTTTTTTCTGTACAACGTACCATCAGTGCTAATCACTTCAAGAAAGGTCGTACTTAATGACCTGCGGACAAATACATCGGATCACTATCCTATAAAGGTTGAACTTTTGTGTAATTTTACTTTAAATATAAAGCCAGAAGAGAGCGTAATAAGCACTAGGGTGAACTGGAGAACTATTGATAAACACGTATATTCCATTAGGGTCAAGGACGGTCTCGCAACCCTAGAAACTGAAATTGATGATGATAATGTCGAGGAGGTTGTTAAAGATTTCTGTGAGCTTATGAGTGAATCTGCGTCAAATCTTGCCAGTAGAAGGAAACCGTTTAATTCTAAACCTAAGTTAAAGGTGTGGAACCCAGATATTAGAGACAATGTCATGAACATGAAAATGCATACAAAGCTTGGAAGCGGGCGGGTAGACCGCGTGGAGAGAGTAGTTTATTAACTGAAAAGAACTTGGCTAAGAGGGCACTACGATCCAGTGTTAGGCAGGCAATTGCGAAAAAAGACTATGAACTAAAACAGAAGATAATTGAAAGCAGGAAATATGACTCTAGAACATTTCATAAGCTAGTGAATAGCCAACGTAACAAGCAGGGCAGGTTTATTACTGATTTATACGTAGGTAACCAACGGTACCAAGAAGATAAAATTTTATGTGGTTTTCATGATCATTTTGAAGCTCTTGGGCAACAGGCTGCCAATGAACTTTTCGACAATGTATATGATGAAATCGTCAATATTGAATACGAACTGACTGTGAATATGAACCGCAATCAATACGTCCAACCTGTAACTAAAATTGAACTTGAAAAAGCAGTTAAAAGTCTGAATACTGGTAAAGCGCCTGATGTTTACAACATGTCAGTCGAACATTTATTGAACTGTGAAGACAGCACCTTTGAGTATCTTTTAAAGGTTGTATCCCATGTATTTGCTAGTGGACTGTTTCCTGCGGCTTTGAAGAGAGGTGTGGTGACTCCCATTTTCAAAAACAAAGGTGAACCCAATGTTTCAGGGAACTATAGAGGCATAACAATTCTACCGGTGATTGGCAAGGTCATTGAAGCAATACTGCGCGATAGGATAGCACCAAACATAAAGAGCAGCCAGAATATATTCCAACGGGGCTTTACTAAGAACTCTTCACCACTAAATTCAGCTTTTATAGTAGAAGAACTGTATCGTGAATGTCATGACAATAGATCCGAAATGCACTTGATCTTTCTGGACGCGAGATCTGCGTTTGATGTTGTAGACCACAAACACCTTATGCGACGACTGGGTCACATTGGAGTATACGACAAACATTGGTCCCTAATCGATAGCTTCCATAGGGACTCCACTAGTGCAGTTAAGTGGAAGGGGCGTGTCTCGGCTGAGTTCAGTGTTCAGCAGGGCGTTAGGCAGGGTGGAGTACTGAGCACCGACCTATACAAGGTCTACGTTAACCCGCTGATTGATCGCCTACAAGAAGCCAGGGTGGGATCCACTATTGGTGACGTCAACTGTTCGGCCAGTGCTTGTGCGGACGATATATGCTTATGTGCCGAAACGGCCAATGAAGCGCAGGAACTGTTAAACATTTCAGCAGAATTCGCCAATATGGAGCGATACCTGTTACAGCCTACCAAGAGCGTGCATATCCATGTTAGTCACCAACGTAAAAAGGGCGTGTCTACTCCCCTCTTCATGAACAATGACGAAATTCCATCTGTGCAAAGAGCTATACATCTCGGTATTATACGAACTGACTCTATGCTGAACAACCAAAAAGCTAATGTGGATGAAAATTTAAAAAAAGCAAGAAGGAAAGCATATAGTATATTCGGTAGTGGTTACAAAGGGCAAGCGGGACTAAATGTACTGTCCATTATTCATCTTTACAAATCTTATGTTCTTCCCGTGCTTTTATATGGATTGGAACTGTTATTACCTCCTGAACGCATTATAAACTGTCTCGAAGCATTCCAAAGAAAGTTTGTTAAAGAAATTCTTAGACTACCAGACAACACAGCCAATGCGGCAGTATATCTTCTATCCGGACTTTTACCGATCGAAGCACAAATTCACATACAGGCACTGACCTTCTTACATACTATATGCTCGCAAGATAGAAACAGTATTGAGTGGGCGCTACTTGAACGTCAGATTAGCTTTTAATCAGTTGACAGCTCATCCTGGTTCATACAAGTTCAGCATATAATGTGGAAGTACGAGTTGGGGACTGTTGCTGACTTAGCTGACAACACACCCAAGAAGGGAAAATGGAAGACACGTGTACTCAAGGCGGTTCATAGCTACTGGAGTGATCAAATAGACAGTTTAACACCCTTATATTCTACATTGTTTTTCCTGAGACAAGATAAGTATGTGCCTGGTAAGATTCTCCCTTTGCTCTCATTGGAATATACGGCCAGAGAGTCAGAACGGTTAAAAACAAAGGTACGGTTACTCACAGGGACTTACATGCTCCAAACAAAACGTAAGAACTTTAACCAGTATGACATAAACCCAACATGTCAGATGTGTGGTGAAGAGAACGAAACCGCAGAACATTTTGTGCCCTACATAGTGTTAGACAGTCAATTATGGTAGACATAGAACGACAGTGGGGGGCGATAACAGAGACTTCATTTAATACTTTACCCGTAGACGAACAGCTCTACATACTCATCAACAGTTGGCCAACTTTAAAGACTTTCCTGAAAACCCATTTGTCTTCAGAATTTCATGAGTTTGAGAAGCATTGTGGACGGTTGTTGTACGGTCTGGACAGGACACGTCAGTTGCTCTTGGTGACCAATGCAAACCAGCGACCACCCCGTACCAAACACACCACGTACCAAACACACACAAAAAACAAACTAAAGAAGGGCATAATTCTTAATTAAACTGGCAATAGTGTTTATTGGGTATTTTTATTCAAGGCAATACAATTCTAATGTATGTACAGAAGCACTCTCCGGCCTTCCGTAAATTCATTTAATGATTTATTTTTTTTATTTTTATCTCATTTAATATTTTAACAACTAATGAAAAATCGCGCGTACAGTTCTAAGTCGCATATATTCGCGATTAGTGGATAGACTTATATTCTAGTGAAAGGTGTGTGATTTAAGGAGTGAATAGTGTGAACGTGTAATATAGTGTTTATATTCGGTGGAGGATTATTCACTGTCTACACACGATTGTTTGGTTCCTCTACAAAGGGGGTTCAAGAATAACACAGAACAGAACAGAACAGAACATGGCGTTGGTAAACATAATAAACACGGAAGTGAAAAATGGTAATTAATTATTATCAAAAACAGGCCCCATCAAACCGGGCCAGCTGTAATATATACATGGATGCAGTTTATGCTTCAAAAGGAGCCACTTTTCATGTCAGTCTATTGTTTGTAAGAATCACTAAACACGTAACTTAGACTAACTAAACACATTGCAAGACTGTATCTTCGAAATAGTAAATAAATCAAAATCATTAATAAATATTTATAATTAACTACCTGCTGAAATTTGAGAACGTAAACGATTTAAAATAAACGCTGTGAACATTACAAGGAATCTTACATGTAGGCCTCATGTGTGAGAGGATTAGTCAGGGATAAAATAAATGGAGTTCAAAGGATCTAACATTTTGAGGAGGACGTCATAGTATCTTGGACATTTGGCACTTTCATATATTTATTTAGTAGATACTGAAAATGCTGAATGTGCTAATTGCAACATCAAAGACGAGCAGGTGAGATTTTTACAGCTTTATTCTTCTTGACATAATGTTGTATGTTTTCCATTTAATTTATATGGCGCTCTTGTCTTATTTATAAGACGCGCAAAGAATTTAGAGATACTTTTTATATGGGCTAAATTCTTTGCTCCAAATATCACCCATATAAAAAGTAGCTTAATATTTAAGAGCGTCAAAAATTTGGACTAATGGCGCTCAATTTTAGCTCGGCTGTTTTCGGGGAAAACCCTAGGTATTGTCATAGCTCGTCGTCAGATGTCCGCGTCGTGCTAAAATCTTTACATCGGCTCTAAAATCAAAGTGCTTCCACCTATAACATTGAAACCTCACATGTATATGCACCGTGATGATTTCTACACACCACACCCATTTTGGGGTCACTCGGTCAAAGGTCAAGGTCACTAACCTCTAAAAATTCTTTTAATAAATTTCATTTATTCAAAACTGCACCGCAGCCTAGCTTGGCACCCATAATGTGGTGCTCTTGTTTATATATAATTTTAAAAATGTATTAATAACCAGAATAGTTTATGCATGTATAAATAAAAAGATACAGCCATGAACAGTGTGTTTTAATTTTTAATAAATATGCTTTGATTGCGTATATGCAAAACAATGAAGTCCATATATTGTTAACTGATTTTTAAAATGTTGAATGTCACACATTACGTACCAGTCCGTTTATGTACCGACACTTTATGTACCACTCTCTGACACTTTATGTACCATATTTATAATATAAAGAGATAACTAATTTAATATGAATGTGTGTTATTGATGAAATGTATTTTGTGTGATAGTATTTATGAATTAAGACTTATATATTGGCCATAGATTTTATATTTTGTCAGATTGTCTAAGTGTCACTTAGTGTCTAAGTTTAATTTATTAGCCCAAGTACATGTAGTACTTAATAAATGATTTATTAGTCTTACCTGAAATTGAAGTAAATTATAAAAATTCATTTGTCTCTTATCTTATCCTGACTAAGGATTATAAAGTCTAAAATGTTTTTATTATATTGTATAATTGAAATGTGATACTTTGAAGAGTAGAGAGAATGACCATAATTTTCAAACTGTAAAAAAATCAAATTATTTCCTACTTTAGACTTTAATCATGTTTAGAGAATGACCTTAATTAATTAGGACTGCTATGAATAAATGGACAATAACACCTATATTTTATGTAGGTGGTACATAAAGTTTCAAAGTACCGGTAGTACATAAAAGGTCTGGTACATGTACATAAGGTGTTACACCCTAAAATGTTCATGGTATCAGTGTTTCAATAATGTAGTGTTTCTTATTATGTATTGCTTAGGTTGTTTTGTTTCAAATTTCAAATTTGCATTTATTTTAAAGCATTTTAAGTCATTTTGTGAATTCCATGTTTTTTGTAATAAGGTGAATTATGTTGTACATGGCGTCAAATATTAATTCATGGTCGCTATGGTGTAGAGAATGATGTCCGCTGGGCGTGGGTTCGATCAATACTCTGGAGGTTCTCATTATCGTCTCCATGGACAACACGTTCTGGTGTACCAAGTAGTAGTAGTAGTAGTAGTAGTAGTGGTGGTGGTTGTGGTGGTGGTGGTGGTAGTAGTAGTAGTAGCAGTAGAAGTAGTAGCAGTTGTAGTAGTAGTAGTAGTAGTAGTAGTAGTAGTAGACTAGTGGTAGTAGAAGTAAGATCAGTAGTAGTAGTTGCTGTTCTTGTTGTAGTAGTAGATAATTAATTAATTAGTAGCAGTAGTAGTAAGAGTTGTAATGGCTGTGTTTGTATTTGTATTTAATTCTGATAATACAACACAATGATGCTGCTGCTAACGATGATGATGATGATATGATAATGCTGCTGCTGATTGTGATGATGATTATATGATGGGACTTTGGTATTATAAAATTTGTGAGGTTCAAACACAAAACCTGTTGGATAATAAAACTTCTCATTTTATGACAAAAGAGCTAGATTGTAGAGTAAAAAATAAGTATAAAATTCCCTAATAAGAAAGCTACCATTAAAGGACCATGACTTGTGGGCTTCACCAAAAGCAATGCATGAAACAGTTATATCTCTTTCAAATGCACTCAATATTGCTGTTCCAATTGATATGCTCAGAAATGCTTCTGGATGGGCATACACCAATGAGTACTTTCCTTCAGTTATTTCTTCTAAAGACACATTAACAACACTGTCGCCCTTAGCAGGAATTCCGGACGCCCCCCCTAAGATGTTCCCTCCCCAGACATTTCCCCCATTTTAGTTTTAGTGCTTACATTACCCCCCCCCCCCCCCCCCCCCCACCCTACAATAAATTTATAATGGTTTGGTTGAAGTATAATCTTGATTTATTATAAAATGATTATTTTGCTTATGTAATATTTTTTATATGAAGCAGCTTGTTTGTTGTTTTCTTTGGATTAATCATTCATTATTTTTGTTAAACTGTTTAAGGAGTGCATGTAAATCATTAGTAAGACCTGCATGTTGGTGTACTAGAGGAATACTAGGGGAAAACATGGGATATTCTCAAAATCTTACACATGTTGTTTTTTATATAATTAAATAGGATCAATTGATGAATTAATTCAGCTTGAGTCAACATGGGCTGGGTTGTGGAACTATAGTTATTTGTTGTTTTTAATCCAATTACATAGGGTACTATGTAACTGTCAAAGAAAATATGCATTCATACGCATATAAGCCAAGTGTTGGATGTCACTGATATTTTCAATTTTACTAGTACCTAATTAAGACTAATTAAAACAGAATTGGACTTTCCTTGCAAAGTATTTATTATTAATAATAAAATAAGCTAATGTAATCAAAACATATTGATATTTTAATAATTTAATTCAATGATATTCATAATATTTAAATTTGCCCCAAAAAACTAGGGCAGGTAGATAGGAAGGATTTTTTTTGGAAAACCAACAGTGTTGTCAGTGTAAATATTTGTAAAGCTTCTTCAATTTCAGTTTTACATTTTATGACCTGCAACATATTCTATGCTACTTTATTTTAATATGGTAAGTCATTAAAGTGTTATTTATTTTTCAACTATATAATGTGCTAATCTCATATAATGAATAACTACCCCATTTAAAGATGACACCTAATCTAAATTCATTAATACAATAGTTATAATTGTTTTATTGTAACATACTATTCCACTAAAAAATGACCATCATAGAACATCAATGCTGTGCTTTTACTAAAATTTTCATTGATCTCGTTTATTTAAAGAAAAAAATATCTCAGGCACTTTTAAAAAAATATATAATAAGGGTGTCAAAATTTCGAGGGGTGAACGGAAGACTGTTGTAACTCATATTAAATAAAGAAGGAGATACTGCAGTTTTCCGTTAAGCCCTCGATTTAACAAACTGAACAAGTCAATTTGAACTTCTCTTGCAATGCAAATGGAGCCACTTGAAATACCAAATTGTTCCCATACTAGTCGGCAATATAGCTATGACATTGTGTCTATTCATAACACGCATCAGATACACCTTCTGAAACTTTTTAAGCGGTTTTGAAAACGCTATTTTATTGCAAACTTTCGTCAATAAAGGACACATGTTGTTATACAACCGAAAGTGAAAGTACAGTTTATAAAAATGAATAAAGAGCGAAATTGTTGAAAACTTACGAAAATTTTAATTGCTTCTAACATAAGACCGTAAGACTGAACAAAATTATACTTAACTTTTAAATCATAACATGAAAGTTTACTTATAAAGCAAATTCTTCATTCATCCGCGGACTTCTTTGTGTCGTAGTCATAAATGCCTCCAAATGGAGGTGCGTGATGCGTCTAAGTATAGAGGTGACAATAACGTAGTGACGTCACCATTTATGTATAGAATGGAGACACTCCTTCTTGAGAAGGTCAACGTGACCCGCGTGCAGGCGGTGATAGGGCAGATTGTTTAGAGCCCGGATGTTGTAGTCATCCTCTCCGAAGCGAAGGGGCTGTGACGTCACATAGCGGTCCTCTTCTATTACCTCCCCTTTAGCGTTCGTGTACAGCTTTTTTCTTCCTGGAATAAAACACTTAAAAGCTTATTTTAGCATCGTTCTCGGAAAACTTGCCTTAATGCATGTGCTTAAAGTGTCTTCCAGAGTAGCCCTTAAAGTCTGCACAGGCTTATCCGGGACGGCAATATCCACCTTAACTGGGTTTTTGCTAAGAAGAGACTTCCTTTGAACAAAAAATACCTTAAAACAGAAAGTGTCGTTCCTGATTAGCCTGTGTAGACTTCACAGGCTTATCTGGGACGACACTGTACGCACATGCAATAAGTCCAGTTTTCCTACAGCGAGACTTGTATAAATACTCACGAGCTAGCACATGAATTTGCTAACATGTATATTCGGTGAAAATTTCGATATTACAGGGAGTGAAATAATAAAAACAACATAAATATTCTCTATTTAAAAATGACTTGCGGCTATTTGAAAATAATGAAACGTTTAAAAACTCATGATAACGATAATGCTCTTCATTATACTTCTATATTGGAGGACCAAAAATTATCAAAGACTCACATAGCAAATTGAGCCTCATTGAAAATTCAACGTATATTTTTATTTTTGCATACTAGTTATTGTGATATTCTTCCTGATATAATGACTAACTGTCCAAACATATCATAATTATGCTCAATACTACCATTTTCCCAGGCTCCCGCGAAGAAATCAGCTAGGTTGCCATGGAGACGCTTGTTCTTCGCTTCGTCTGCGCAGTAGAGCCCGTGCGCACTTTCCGTAAATTGACGGTGGTACCAGTTCAACACGCACGCACCGTCTGCACCGCGCTCAACTGCGGTGAAAAAAAAACAACAACACATCTGTTAATTATAGACTATCACAGAGCATTGAAACAAATACGCGCAGTGTGTATGAAGTACATGTACTTTTTAAATGCCTTGACTTATTACATGCAGAATGTAGCTAATTTACCACTGATATTAATTTCATAAAAATCACTTAAAGAACATTGACGTAAGTGTTACTCAGCTGAAAAAAATCTGCAAGCATCAAGGTGAAGCGAACCTATGATCACAAGTTCTTAAGGCAGACGTTCAACCGTTGCGATAAACGCTTTATCTTAATTTTAATAATATGCGACGTTGATATTGCATGGGACATCATTGTCTTCTCAACAGATCGACGTTCGTAAACATTAAATTCAAACGAGAAAATACCAGTATGGTTCAATACCGATATATTGGTTGATGTCCGTCCGTATTAGCACGAGAATTAGAGGGGGCAAACTGCGCATGGGCGGTGTCCAGTAGGTGAATTACTACCGTCTGAATGAATCTAATACATAAGATATTTACACGTTAAATATGTATTATACAAATCGAAGACAATATTGCGATTGCAGTGGCTTATAATCACCAAGTCGAAGGGCGACGTCTTATGAACCCCGTGGAAATGTAGGTACTGTCTCCAACCGACCAATGAGAATGAATGGTCTTTATCGGCCCGATTTAGTGTCAAAATTCTTTGCTCATTGTATTTAAATTTTCTGCACGGATTTTCCTCATTTTCCAGTTATTAAACCTTTCCAGAGCTGCGTGCACTCACCTTTAAGAACAGCGGTGTCGGGCACTTCCGGAATGTGGTCAGCAGGAGTTCCATCTGGGTCTGAGTCAACGTCCGGTTCCATTTCTGCGCCCACGATGCCACTATGCTGTGTGCATCCCTCTGATCTAGTTCCGGGACCTGTATGTACCTATCCTCGTCAGGAAATAATTTCTATAAAAAACGGCAAACATGTATCACAAGTTTATAATGAAATATTTTGCGTTTGCTGAATTATTTTAAGGACTTCTTAGCGGTGTGTTTTTAAGTTGTAGATCTACACAGATTTTGATGTCGTTTGGTATTTAAAAAAAAGTAATATATTCCTCAAATACAAATCAAATACAAAATGTGGCCACCAGTGTTTTAAATAGTCAATGGACACGTAGATACATAACTCTTCTTTATTTTTTGTAAACTAGAAAAACTGGTTTTAAACAGATAGAAAAAATATACGGTAACCAATGTATATCTTAACACTTTATGGAGCAGTCATGAGTGAAAATTTTGATTTGTTATGGTCACGAGTGATTAAAATAATCAATAGTCTACCATATGTAATACATGTTCTTAACTTATGCCTTTCGCCCTATGTGGAGATAAACTGATGACTTTCGCGGGAATAATACAATTTGGACGTCAACATAATTTTTACTGTTTTAAACAGTAAATTCTCAGTTTTAAATCAATGTTATTTCCCTATAAGCCACATGACAGCATAAATAAATTACTAAATCAATAATAATAATGATAATAATAATAATAATAATAATAATAATAAATAACTGTTAATAGACAGGCTACTGACAACTGAATATTAATGTAGGTTCGTGTGTTGCTCTTTATCACTCATAACAAGGTTTAAAATGTACAGCCGGGAGTACTTATATGAATAAATATCCCCCTTACATAGTATTTTATCTTTATAATAGTACACCTGTTGCCTTTATAAAAGTTCCGCTACCTTGAGGGCCGGAAACGTCTCGTATTTCTCCTCCGGAAGTGATGACACGATAATCTTACAGTGAGGCGGCAGGGAGGCCGGAAGCCACATCAAATAGCGGCCATTGTGAGAGGTGTCCAGCTGGTCAAGCGAGTCCAAGATGACCACGAGTGGGCACTCTGCCGTGCCGTGCTTTAAGAGCAGATTCAACTGGACTTTTAGGAGCTCAACGGTCTGAAAAAGAGAAACTATTGTTAAGAATCCACATGACGATTTATCTTTGCACGAGGCAAAACAAGAAAGGAGTGTTTTAAAGAAAATAGTATGGTACTCGATATACATTTGTGTCGTGTTCTGAGAAAACTGGGCATAATGCATGTGCGTAAAGTGTCGTCCCAGATTAGCATGTGCAATCCGCACAGGCTAATCAGGGACGAAACTTTCCGCCTTAACTGGATTTTCGTGTAGAAGAGACTTCCTTTAAACGAAAAATACCATAAAAGCGGAAAGTGTCGCCCTTGATTAGCTTGTGCGGACTGCACAGGCTAATCTGGGACGACACTTTACGCACATGCATTATGCCCAGTTTTCTCAATACACGACTCATATGAGTCCCGCCCTGGGAAAACTGGGCTTAATGCATGTGCTAAAGTGTCGTCTCTTGGTAGCATGTGCAGTCCGCAGGGGCTAATCAGGGAAGACACTTTCCGCCTTATCTGAATTTGCGTGTGAAATAGACTTCCTTTATACGAAAATTTCCATAATACCGTACTGAATTCTATAATATCGTATTGCATAGGTTAACTGGCATTCTACAATATTTAAGACTGTACGACCAGATTTATAATGTAAGCATGACTATGACAAAGAAGACAAATTTTAAGAAAAACATTACTAGCAAAAAATAATAAGAACAAGAGCACCGCATAACGGGTGCCAACGCTCGGCTGCGGATGCATTTTGAATGAAGGAAAGCTTTTCAAAAAATTTTAAGGTCACAGTGACCTTGACCTTTGACATAGTGACCCAAATATATGTGTGGCATGTAGAACCCATCAAGGTGCAACAACATATGAAGTTTCAAAGTTGTAGGTGAAAGCACTTTGATGTTAGAGCCAATGTTCAAAACCTTGACATAATGTTAAGGATTTAGCTAGACGCGGACGACACGACACGACGACGGACACGACACGACGAGCTGGCTATGACAATACCTCGAGTTTTCTCCGAAAAACAGCCGAGCTGAAAATAAGAAAAGGGTGAGTTGCTATGATGAAATTATTGATGATGATGATGATGATGATGATGATGATGATATTGACGACGACGACGATGGTGATGATGATGATGATTATGATGATGATGATGATGCTGCTGCTGCTGCTGATGATGCTGATGATGATGATAATGATGATGATGATGATGATGATGATGATGATGATGATGATGATGATGATGGTGATGATGATAATGATGATGCTGCTGCTGCTGCTGCTGCTGCTGCTGATGATGATGATGATGATGATGATGATGATAATGATGATGACGATGATAATGATGATGATAATGACACACATACCAGGCCGGTTCGTGGGCTTTGATTCCCCAGCATACTCAGTTGTTGCACCAGACTCTGAAGCAGAGGCAGTACGGAAGAATTCTCCACTGCTGTACCGAGAAACCTGCAGCCCAGAGAAATATGCGTCATGTGATGTGTTAACGTTTCAGGTACATAATAATAATGAAGCCTTGCTCTGTGATACTATGCTAAATGCATGTGCGTAAAGTGTAGGCTCAGATTAACCTGTGTGTGAGAAACTGGGCTTAATGCATGTGCGTAAAGTGTAGGACCAGATTAACCTGTGTGTGAGAAACTGGGCTTAATGCATGTGCGTAAAGTGTAGGACCAGATTAACCTGTGTGTGAGAAACTGGGCTTAATGCATGTGCGTAAAGTGTAGGCTCAGATTAACCTGTGTGTGTGAAACTGGGCTTAATGCATGTGCGTAAAGTGTAGGACCAGATTAACCTGTGTGTGAGAAACTGGGCTTAATGCATGTGCGTAAAGTGTAGGACCAGATTAACCTGTGTGTGAGAAACTGGGCTTAATGCATGTGCGTAAAGTGTAGGACCAGATTAACCTGTGTGTGAGAAACTGGGCTTAATGCATGTGCGTAAAGTGTAGGCTCAGATTAACCTGTGTGTGAGAAACTGGGCTTAATGCATGTGCGTAAAGTGTAGGCTCAGATTAACCTGTGTGTGAGAAACTAGGCTTAATGCATGTGCGTAAAGTGTAGGCTCAGATTAACCTGTGTGGACTGCTCAGGCTACTCAGGGACGACACTTTCCGCGTTCTCTGAAATTTTTCGTTTACATTAAAACTCTTACAAAAATCCGCTCCAAGCGGAAAGTGTCTTCGTTGATAAGCCTTTGAGGACTGCACAGGCTTATCTGGGAAGGCACTCTACGCACATGATTTAAGCCTCGTTTTTCCAGAACAAGCCGAAATATATGAATAATGCGTTTGCGTGTAAATGGTAGCAAAATGACGTTATTTCTTATGATAAAGAGGACATCACAATACACTGCTAACGGACTACACAAAATTGATAAATCGCGTTTATTTAGTTTCTGCGACCACAATTTATTCGTGGACTCATCATAGAAAAAATATTATTGAAGCCTCAGGCCAAAACTGGCCTACTAAACTTCGAAATACACAAACACGTAAACTAATGAACACTTTATCGGTTTTAATTTATAAAGGTCTTACAAAACTACGAAAAAAAGTATATTCGATAAATTTGTCTCTTTCGCAACTTATTTATGACATAAGTAAATTTACTAGTTCCAATACTGCTATATCGGTAGTTCATATAGGAAACCTTATTTTAAACAGTTTAAAACAAATACTGCATTTTCCATCATCCATCGTCTCACTCGCGCGCGAGTGCATGCGTGCGTGCGTGCGTGCGTAAGTGTTTTTTTTTTCCAATGAATCTTTACACCCACCAGTTCGAGGGCACTCAAGATTTGCTCAAATCGACATGGCATCAGTTACCTTAACACGAGCATGGGCGTCTTGGCCAGCAAGATCTTGCTCAATTGTTCCGACATCGCCAGGATGGAATTGCCCGAACCTCTAATTCCGTGCACCACGAGCGGGGCCTTTGTCGATTTGTCCATCAAGTAGGATATGATCCGCTGTAAGAGAAGAATGCACAGTGGCAACAAATGGGGCTCGTGCTGAGAATACAGGGCTTAATGCATGTGTCGTCCCATAATAGCCTGTGCAGTCCCAACAAACTAATTAAGGACAACACTTTCCGCCTACACTTTGATTCTCGTTTTAAAGAGACCCATTTTTAATGAAAAAATCAACAGCGGGAAATGCCGTCTGTGATTAGCCTGTACGGACTCCACAGGCTAAATTGAGAATAACATTTCCGCACATGCATTAAGCCATGTTTTCCCAGAGCGAGGCTCAAATCTTAAGTCATTTATAACTTTCACACGTTTTGTCTTAGCTTCATGTTTAACAGTAATAATCGAACATCCACATACTATTAACACAAATACTATATTTAAGTCCTAATACAGAAAATACCTTACACAAGTAACCACCAATTGATTACTCTCTACAACTACTTATTAAGATAAACATTTAGTTCGCCGTGGCGTTATGGATAAGGTGTCCGCCTAGAGATCGGGAGGTCACTGGATCGACCCCCACTGGGGGAGCGTTCTCTAGATCTTTCCCAAAGACACCAAGTACTAGTTATATACTCAGGAAACGGACTCGAGAGCGTTTCTTTAAGCCTGAAACTTTCGATGCAATAGAGCTAAAATAAATAGGTGTAAACTAAGATAAACACTGGTGCCAATTTATTTCTGATCACCACTCTGTCTTGGACAGTTGGAGGATCCTTGATTGAAAACCCGAACATACTCAAAGTGTAGTATACAGATTTGAATACGATAGAGCATTACACAATTAGGTGTAGCAAACTAGTAACAGAGAAATCGCTCATGATTCTCCAAATTGATAGCGTTGGAATGTTGAGCGCGTGTACATCCAGCATCTCGGTACGTCTATGGAACACCGCGCACAACCGAATGTGCTGCAAAATTCCTCGGTGAGTCGGACGTGCAGAAGCTTTCGATTCCGAATAGCTTACGTCACCCGGGAGATCATGTTGTCCGCGAAGTCCTTGCAGAGGCGCGCCAGGTACTTCCGGTGCTCTTAGCATGTATCCGGCTTGATACCTGCGGCGCAAACCGGATGTGCTTTAACATTTGAACATTAATATAAAACACAATCAATCGTGGCATTTAAATTGGTAAAGAAGTAATTGTCTTGACATTAGATTCATTGAATTGAAGGTGTACATGTTTAGTAGCGATATTTGTTTTCTCGTCCGCATATACAATCCAATAGTGGAAAACACTGTTACTGTTACTTTTATTAAAGGTGCGTATAAGCGTTTGATTGTCTGCAAATGGAAAAGAGCGTCCGTAGCTGATCCCGTACGCTTGTGAAAGCCAAACGCGGGGAATAAGGGGCTATTGTCGTCTAAAATCGTGCGTAATTGTAATTGAGTTTAACCCTTTCCTGCTCAAAAGCGGAGTGTAAAAGGGTTCAGCGAATGTATGGCCGACCAGTCTTTGGGCTCCCGACATACTTTCCCGGCCGACCCAGTGCACGTTGTAGTGGAAGATATGGTCGGAATGCATGCGCCGCTCCATTCGGTGCTCCTTGAGTTCCCGCAACCTCCGCCTTCTCCTGCGCACCCCGGCACTCTGCAATACATCTGAACGTTTATTGACGTGACAACACACACTGTTCGTGAGAACATGACTATATGTGAAAGAATGAACCATGTTACTGAACGAACCACGTGAAAACACACACTACGTGATCACGTGGATGTATGTGACAGAATGAACCAAGTGACAGAACGAACCACGTGACAACACACATTACATAAGCACGTGACTATACGTTAACAAAACACGTGACAGAACAAACCACGTTACAACACACATTACGTGAGGATGTGACTAAATGTGACAAAATTAATCACGTGATAGAACGAACCACGTGACTGCAAACACTAGGTTAGCACGTGACTATGCGTGACGAAATGAACCACATGACAACACACACCTCGTGAGCAAGTGACTATACGTGAACAAATTATAATACTGCCAACTTTTAAAGCATGTTTTTGGCCTCTCATTTTTCTGTTCCAAGCATGGTATAATTTTAAAGATCTATATGTCGTCTTGAAAAAAAAATGCAATAAAAAGGCATGACCTACGAATGCAGACACGATAAAAACATCGTTTTTACAAACCATTGCTCCACAAAAGCCCCATACAACAGAAAACACACACTTAACATAATATTTTAAGTTAGAATGCAATTGTGGTCATCAAAATTCTCCATACACATATATGATATAGGAAATAGCCACATATTACAGGTCTAAGATTTTTAAATGGCTTTTATGCAAGAAGAGACAAAAACTCTTGAGAAATTACACGATGTTTTAGTTGAACATAACCTATAAAACTTAAGCTTATAGCAAAACCATCAGGAGACTGTACTAAGGCTAAATTAATTATTGTGAATAGTGTAAAGTGGGACAAAATTGATAAACAAAACTATGCTGATCTTGTTGCTTCAAAGCTCAATAGTGGTGGATCGCGTATTAATCAACCGATAGAAAGGTCAGTTACTGATTTGTAATATTATGTGCCATGCAGCTCATGAAGTACAGGGAGAAAGGAAAAAACCAAGAAACACTAAACCCAAACTAGCAATTTGGAACAATGAAATATCTCAATCCTTAAAGAATCTCAGAATAATAAACAAACTATGGAAAGCGAATGGTAGTAAGAATGACTCGTGTGACCAGACATTCATTGAAAGAAAGAGCGCCAAGAAGGAATTTAGGCGACTATGTAGGGTTAGTGCCGCTAAGAAATTGAGCGATGAGAAACAAGAGATTATGAACTCTAGGTCATGTGACAAGAAACTATTTTATAAACTGATTAATAAACAGAGAGGATCCCTGAAACAAGTGGTTAAAGATCTATATGTAGGAGAAACACTCTACTCAGGAACAGATGGTATTCTCGAGGGGCTCAAAGCACACTTCGAGCATTTAGCACAACACTCAGACGACACCGATTTTGATAAAACCTATCAAAGTCAAGTTCAATGTGAGATATCCGCAATCACCAATATCGTCTCCAACTCACCTGTGATTCCTGTGACATTTGCTGAACTGACAAAAGCCCTGAAAACAATTCATAAAGGTAAAGCGGAGGATATTTTTGGTATTAACATAGAGCACAATGTATTTGGCCCGGACAGTTTAAGAACTAGTATTCTTGAAATCATCAACATTATCTTCAATAACCGAAAAATTCCTACCTGTTTGAAAAGAGGCATCCTAACCCCGGTCTTTAAAAAGAAATGCGTCCCATCCGAAGTAGGGAATTACAGAGGAATAACAGTACTACCTACTCTGTGTAAAATTTTAGAGACAATTTTAAGAAATAGAATTCAAGACTGTATTTTAAAAGTGCAAAACGCTTCACAACGAGGCTTCACGTCAGGGTCTTCCCCGTTAAATGCTGCTTTTATTCTGGAAGAGTACTATCGTGAGTGTACAGACCTAAAAACCTCTGCTCATGTGGTGTTCTTAGACGCCAAGTCAGCGTTCGACGTGGTCGACCACTCACAACTTCTACGCAGACTTGACCATGCAGGTATAAACGACGGTCATTGGCTCCTCTTCAAATCCTTGCATGAAAACTCATCCAGTGTTGTTAAGTATAGGTCCTAAATAAGTGGTCCCTTTGATATATCACAAGGAGTACGTCAGGGAGGGATCCTCTCTACGGACCTCTACAAGCTCTACGTCAATCCTTTACTGGATAGGTTAGCCGACACCGGACGAGGTGGGCGTATTGGCACCGTACTCGCTAATAGCTCGGCGTGTGCAGACGATATATGGTTAATGGGTAGAGACCACACAGATGTACAGTTAATGATAAATATGTCCCTATCATTTGCAAATGAAGAACGTTACCTTCTTCAACCCACAAAGACTGTGACCTTAAATATCAAACCTTCCAAAAGAACAACAATCCCTAAAAGTAAATGCTTCAAACTGGGTGAAATTAACCTTAATCATGTGGATACCTCCGTCCATTTAGGTATAACAAGAACGACGTCTGTCTGTGAAACAGCTGAAGTGAACGTAGTAGGGAACATCTCAAAGGCAAGACGTGCTCTGTACAGTCTTCTTGGAGCCGGGCTGCACGGTCACAATGGTCTGGACCACAAATCAATGCTGGGTTTTTATAAGTCATTTGTTCTTCCTGTGCTCACCTACGGTATAGAAATATTCACACCAAAGAGAACTATCCTCAAACAACTGGACCTATTCCAATGGAAAACTATTAAACAGATACTTTTAAACAGATCCCTGCGTGCTTATCCTTACAGGACTTTTACCAATTGAAGCAATATATCATTTGAAAATCTTAAACTTTTTCAACAATATATGTGGCCAAAATGAGTCTAGTATTGAACGCCAAATTGTGGTACGACAACTTTCTATGAAATCAGGAAAATCCTCATCATGGATAAACTGTGTGCTCCCTCTCCTTGTAAAATACGGCCTAGGAGATGTTGATGATTATCTGCAAAACCCTCTTACTAAATCCCAGTGGAGATTAAAGGTACATAAAACGGTAGTGAATTATTGGAAAAATATATCGATAGGATCGCCCGCACATATTCCTCTTTGAAATACATGAACATTCAATATTCACCTGGCAAATTTCATCCTTTGATACAAGTTGGATGCTCCTCAGCACTAGAGGTAACTCGACTCCCTACAAGATTCAGGCTTCTTACCCGCACTTACGTACTCCAAGTAAATAGATGCCGCTTCAACCAGTATGACATAAGCGCAGTGTGCCCGAACTGTAAAGTGGAAGATGAAACAGTCGAACACTTCCTGCTACACTGCTCTGCACTGGAACAGGTAAGAGCCCCAGTTATGTGCGAAATTTGGAATATACTGGAATCTATGGATCTCACCAAACAAGTTACCTCCCCTGCTCAACTAGCCCAAACCCTGATTGACTGGTCAATCATAGTCCCAAACCTTCATTCATATAGAGACAAAACGTGCATGTTAGAATTTCATATACGAAGACTATTCTTCCACTTACATACTACAAGATATAGGCTTTATAAAGAACTGTCTGGAAACTGAGGACTTCTTGGTTGCATGTCATGCGGTCTAGATACTTGTTCAGTGTTTGTAATTGCTGATGTGTGTATATCAGTCTAGAGACTTTACCCCTGGACCTGAGTACTTTCTACTTTCACACCTTCATGGCTGCTGATTAGGGATATCAGCCAGAGCTGACCACTGGGGTCCCTTTCACCACATGGAACATTAACAGAGCAATAAATCTCTGCCCCTGTTTCTTCAACACACAGAGATAAGGCATCAATATTACACATGAGTCCCTGGTCTTGGTATTTGTGTCTGTTTAGCAGTAAGACCGGAATTTACAAAGAATCAAAGTACTGAGATGTTGAGAATAAAAGGTAAGCATTTGTTTTTATTATTATTATTATTGTTTTTATTATTTTGTTTGTTTGTTTGTTTGTTTGTTTTATTTGTGCATACATGTCAAGCAATTTACAATTCAATGCAATCAAGGCAATAATAACGTATAGATTGCATTATTATCATATTCAGAAACATGCATTACATGAATGGTGCCATTTATCACAGATCCAAATAAGATTACGACATGATGTATACACAGGATAACCCGTAAAGCTTAGACATGTAAACATGAAAAAGCTTATTTCCAACGGGGTCCCTGGATTTAGTCGAACAGATCTTATACGTGACTATAAATATATTGTTTTTTCAGTTCTTAATATATAATCGACATGATCCTACACATGATTTCTTCTACGAATTAAGTGAATCTTTCAAAAGTTGACATGATAATACACCGACACGAATAAAAAACATAAAAATAATGAATTACATAAAAATAAAACAAATCTAAAAGTAAAAATACATGTAATTCTCTTCTACCTTCATATCATTTAATAGATGTGTCTTAACAAGTTTCTTAAAAGTAAATTTCGATTCGATGGACTTTATATTATCGGGTAATGCATTCCAATCCGTAATACCATTGTAGTAAAATGAAGAACTAGTAAAGCCATCAACTTGAGGTACATAAAAATTAAATCGGGATCTATTCCCATACTGATGGACATCTGTACATTTGACAAAACTGTCTTTCATGTAGCTTGGACATTTATTGTAGAAAATCTTATGGATGTGGTTAAGCCGAAGTTGCTTGCATCTTTGTTCAACGTTCAATAAACCAAGTTCTTCAAAATGCGATACAACAAGTGATGCCCTACAATGGGAATTGTTAATAAAACGAACCATTTTATTTTGGACTATTTGTAACTTGTGCTTAAGCTGTTTCGTGAGTCCACAATACCACGAAGAGGATACATAATCTAAATGACATTGTATTAAAGAATTACATAAGCCTTTTCTAAGACTTTTATTTAAAAAATCACGTTGTCTATATAAAAATTTAAGTCTAGAGTTAACCTTCTTGACGATATTATTTACAATAGAAGTACCGGACAAATCAGCATCTAGAATAGAACCAAGATATTTTACATACGTCTGAGATTTTATAACATGATCATTACATTGTATATGAAAATTGTCCACCTTGGTGAGTTTACGTTTCGAACCAAAAAGAATACATTCTGTTTTGCCTAGATGGAGGGATAGCTTATTGTCAATTAACCATTTACTACAGGACTCGAGTTCTTTGCCTAAAACTTGACTGATGGTACTTGGATCTTTATGTGAATACAAAATAGCACTGTCATCAGCATAGAGTATTAATTTACAGTTGGATGATATACTTGTTTTCATATCATTAACGTAGGTCAAGAACAAAAGAGGACCCAGTATACGCCCTTGGGGAACACCACACACTACTGATTTGAAATCCGATTTAGCGGCATTAACATGTACAGACTGCGTCCTATCAGGTAGGTACGAGCGAAACCACTCCACAGACTCCACTCCCATCGCACGAAGCTTCCGACACAGAATGTCATGATCTACAGTGTCGAATGCCTTCTGTAGATCTAACATAATCATACCAGTAAACCAGCCATTAGAGGTTTGTCCACGTATATGATCAGACAGGTGAATAAGACAGGAGTCAGTGGAGTGATTCCCCCTGAATCCACTCTGATACTCATACAACAGACCGTTCTTCACTAAAAAGGATTCCAACTGGTTGTATACAGCTCTCTCTAATATTTTTGAAACAATGGACAAAATACTAACCGGTCTATAATTAGAAACCTCGGACCTATTGTCTTTCTTAAACAGTGGTTTAACCTTAGCACTTTTTAAATCAGTGGGAACTACATTGTTAACAATAGAGCTATTTATCAAAAATGTAATATGAGTTTTGATATAAGGAGCAGAATCTTTAAAAAATCTGGCCGGGATTTCGTCTAACCCAGTACTTTTAGAACAATTCAATTTGCTTAACTCTTTGTAAACAAAATCTTCAGAAACTGTATGAAGTTTAAAAGAATTGTGAGCAGGATTTCTGTCTTTGTAAAACGATTTAAAAATGTTAGATGCTGTATTAAATAGATTTGGAGCAGTAGGAAGCTTATCAACTAGTACTGAAGCAACAGTTGTGAAAAAATAGTTAAAATGATTGGCTATTATTTTAGCTTCAAAACATAGGTTGCCCTCTACATTTAAAACAACATTGGGTGAGGATTTACTATTATTGCTATGACCTAACGATTTTAAGTGAGACCACAGACTTTTAGGATTGTGTTTGTTTTCTTCTAATTGATCACAAATATATTCTGCCTTTGCTTTCTTCACAGACCTTTGGACTTTATTTCTATATGAACAAAACTTTTGAAAAAAATCCTTATTATTAGTTTTTTTAAATTTGTACATAAAATAGTCCCTAATTTTAATTAGTTCTAAAATATCGGAATCCATCCATGGCTCTGTTCTCTGCTTTAAACGAACTTCTTTGGTTGGAGCTACACTATTCAAAACTGTCAAAAATTTGTCTTTGAAAAATAACCAAGATTCTTGTACGGTGTCAGCAGTAAACATAGAATTCCAATCACAAGTGTTCAGTTTGTTAATAAAATCTTCCACAGTATAGTTTTTCATACACCGAACAAGAACTGTGTTATGCTTACTTATTTTTTCTTTGCTAGTTTTTCTTGTACAATATACTGGGAAATGGTCACTAAGATTTATGGGTAAAGTACCATATTGTGAAACTTTATTACTTTGATTACACAAGATATGATCTAAAATTGATGAAGTTGTTTCAGTTATTCTAGTAGGATGAGCAATCATTTGTTGTAGGTTAAAAATGTCTAATAAAAGTGCATATTTTTTAAACAGTGAACACATTTTGTTTTTAAAACAAATATTTAAATCACCTAAAATAAACCATTCAAAATCAGATCGTAAATTCGATAAAATGTTTTCTAAATGTTCCGTAAAATCCTTTTGATTCGGAGGCCGGTAGCAAGAACAAATCAGAATAGGTTTAGTTTTTACAAGATGTATCTCAGCCCAAACCGCCTCAATAGTGTCACTGTGTAAATCAGTTCTTTCCGAAAATGCAATACTTTCATTTATAAATAAGCACACTCCTCCGCCATTACGATTTCTGTCTCTCCGGTTGACATTAAAACCTGGTATACAAATTTCATTGCTTGTGATGGTATCGTCCAACCAAGTCTCGTTTGCAATCACATGTACTTTACATAAACTGGCAAATAGTCTAATTTCTGACATTTTTGATAAAAGAGATCTACAATTAAAATGGACAAAATGTAACCCTTTTTGTTTAAAAACATCAAAAGAATTAAAATCACTTGTTAATTTCGTTGAGTTAAAATCACTGGAAGAGTTTGATGACGATGAATGATGATTAAAACTATCACAGTCTTGTAGATCACAGGTTCCTGGATGTTCCTCCGTTGATTCCCTGAGTGATGTTTCTCCAGGAAGAAGATTAAAAGTACACTTGTTACAAGTAAAATTAAAAGATATGTTTTCACTGGATGCTTTGATAAAGACTGCGTCTGTGATGAAGCCTGTGCATCTTATATGTGTTTTTGCTTTACACTGAGTGCAACTAACTGCTTTGCTCGAAGCAATTACACCGCCTGAGCAAACAGAACAAGGGAACTTTGGTTGTCTTTTTCTTTGAGAGGATGCTGTTCCTATTGAGGGTCCGGGATTGGTCTCTATATCGCCACATTGTAACAGACACAATATAAATAGACTTTTGGGATTAGGTCTAAATTGTGTAGTCAAAGTTACGAAACGAACTTCTGGATCGTAGTGTTTACGATCAACGATGATTGTTTGACGTTTCGTGATTAGAATACCACTAATGGAAAGATGCTCAATAGTTTGTCGACGATCTATAATATAAGACGTTGGATCCAATTTCAAGTCAATATAATCGCTCTGTATTTGGCTACCGTTATTTAAAATGTGGATTAATACGATGAACTCTGTGATGACCGCGATCACTGAATTTAGAAATGCCATTCCGTCGGGTATCTATATTATGTGGATCAAATGCTATTTATATGCACTGTTTGGAAAATTTGCTGCTCCTTAACTAGAACTGGAATAGCTGCGAACTTGTTAAGCGATGATATCCCTTATACGCTTCCGTAGATTTAAAATTTGATAGTGGTCACCCGTGCATGTATTCCTCGTGTAGTTTAAATCAAAGTATATGCAGGCAACTGGACTGTATTACTGGTATATACATGAGTTAGTAAACAAGTTTATAGGTTTAAAACGTTTCTTTTTGATGAAAGTTAAAATTTCATACCGGTTTCATATTCCATATTAGTTTTTTCACAATATCCGATATTTTTGTGTCACAGAACCGATTGAAAAATGTATATAAAACCTAATTTTCACTACACGGGTAGTGCACGTCTATACGGTCCGATTCGCTCATATAAATCATATAAATATTATTATTATGAATTTATTATTATTTTTATTATTCCAACCCATCTAGCCCTAATTATGCCTTTAGAGGTATTGTGCAATTAAATTTGCAAAAATGTTAAATAAATCATACAAATTGTATAATAAATGTCTTGTCATTTTTAGAGAAAATGTATTATCATTGTACTTAAACACATTTTATCAAGTTTGTTTAAGGTTCATGGGGGGGATAAAATTCATTAAAACTTCGCTTTTGTTTTTCTTCATTCAATGTGGTACAATATGGTCAAACTATATATCATTTTAAAGCTAAAGACGGATAGAATAACATAAACATATTTTTGACATTCAATATTTGTGTGCTTTATTCATATTTTGGTTTAAAACCAATACATTTTTACACTAATTTACAAAATCTCAATCTAAAGTTAGGAAGGATATGCACTACCTTAAGTTGAATAAATACAAAGCTATATACATATACAAGGTCAAGTTAGCAACATTTCACAGAAAATTATTGTCATAAGACAACAAATGAGTTTTTATTCAACTGCCTTTTTTTGATAAATTTTCTAAACAAAGTTCTAAAAATAACTAAAACGTAACTACTTTTTAAAAATCCAGGTATGGTGGATAATAAGAGTCACAATTCTATTTCAAAGGCTTAACAATTTTGTTATTTACCTCTCAACCAAATTGCAAATTTTAAACCATCTCAAATTGAAATAGATTGCAGACGACATATAAAATTGTAAAGGAATATAAAGAAATAAAGAAATTGGCAAACCGATTGATTTTATATTTCGATTCCTTCTACCCATTTTGAAAGCGTGGCCATCGCTGTGCTCCGTAGAAAAACGTGCAAAACAAATCGGTCGAAACCACGTGCAGTGGTGAGAAAACCGGGTATGTGTATACACATACCTGAGAAAACACATATCTTATTTTGACAGTTGGGTGGCAACTAGTAAAACAACTATTAACATTAATTAGCAAGAGATCGCACTAACTAACAGAAATGACCACGTAAAGATATCATCACTTACCCTATTTCAAATATTTTCCAGCTGAAAATTGTCCCCCACACGTCTTTTTTAGTTTATTTGTATTGTTTTTCTGGAGCCGAAGTGCATCTCACAGAATATCCATCCAACTTCCGTTGTTTTCACTTTCGTTATTAAAAACTCCGTTTAAAAGAATTATTTCTACTTTTATATTGTTAAAGCGATGTATTATTATGTATTATCATTAAAATAGTATACCGTGATGAATTGAACGGAGTTACGTATCGATCTTTCTGTCAGTCTGTAAGCGTACTATTTTATGCGCAATAATATAAGTAATGTGATTCGACAACGATTGTAAACATTGGTGAAATGCTTCTTACATAGTTATTCTTTTGAGTGCTTATGAGGTCTGATCGTGCAGTTTGCAAACATCAACGGAAAGAGTACAATCCAATGCATTTGTCATCGTCAACCGTTTGGAATGTCAATCAGGCGATGAGTGAGTTTTTAGCATGTTTCTTTCTATTTTATTAATTTAAAATGGCTGCCCCCATGGTGATGAAATGACATGTGTTCGAGTTTTGATATTTCTAGATATGTAAACTTTTTTTACTATTTAAGCGTAACTTGCCCTCGTCAATGTCGATATTAATCACTAGTTATATAATTTTCCGCCGAAATACGTGGAATAAACATGATTCAGATTTTTGAAAATAATGTATATTTTATTGTTAAAATCGCGTTGTATTTTGATTGATTTTGTGGATGTTATGATACGTTGATGTACAAAATTGGTAGCAGTTTGAAGGAAAAACATCCTTTAAAGCATATATGTATACATTTTCAATGTGGCACTCTTCCTTTAGTCAAATTTGAGTTCAATGCTAGGGGTCCCACATTTTTCAAATTGAAGCCTCTACATGAACCTTAAATTGTATGGATATCTAAAAGAAACATAGTTGCCATTGGGCGGGGCGTATTTTCTTCTCTGAAACCGCTGGGTAGATTCATACAATATTTTGAGACAAGAGTGACACTTTGTTTTTGTTTTTAACAAAAGCACATAGCCGCCAGGGGGTGCGGACTATTTTCCAATTTATGTACGCGGGTTGTCTGAAAAGAAATAAGAATATGTTTATTAAATGAGGTTAGCATGGCGTGATCTTTATATCTTTATGCTTCATTATATCTTGAACACTTACATGTAAATGTATTAGGCAGCAATTCATGCCTTTGTAATAACCTATGGATCACTTTGAACGACGCATTTTAGCGTTTCTCTTTTCCTTGCGAGGACTTTGTTTCATACAATACATAAGCGAATTCGGTTAATGTTTGATTTGCTTCATTCACTTTCAACTTTTCACAGTTGAATTAGGATTGCAAGTGACATTTATCAGAATTATTTTTTCAGTATGTTTACTTTAAATGATCAAACTAATTGTCAGCAAGGCAATACTTATCACAACAGTATTAATTCTCTATTGCTAAACAAACTCGATTACATGTAGTTTATTTATTGTATTGAAAATACCAAACTGTATAGATGGTAACATTTTACTTAACAATACTAAAGGATATGGTTTTTACTTCTAAATTCACAGGAAGAGGAAGAACTTCCGCCAGGCAAGAGGCAAAACTGGAGAAGGCTCAAACAGCAAAACGGAACATGTCAGGTGAAGCTTTTTTTCTTATTGGTGGAATTATTTTTTTATTTAGTTCAATCGACTATCATACGCTAACAAAGCAGATATATGAATCTATGTTAAGTTAATCTTTATAAGATATAGAAGTTAATCCATGGGTATATAAATCATGTGATTTAGTCTTAGATCCCCTTTCCTTTCCTTCTTGCAGTTCAACAACAGATGAGCCATGCAACATGGACCATGTTGGAGAAGAAATCATTTAAACTTCTGTTTTTCTATGTGAAGGCATCAGATTTTTTGTTGTGAATGTTTAGGGCTTAATCAGTTGAATAATTTATGTAAGACACATCGAAAAATCTTGTCTGATTTCATGTAACAATAGTAATTGTATAATTGTATGTATAATATATGTGCAGTCTACTCTCAATATTTCGGAGTTGTATTGGACAAGGTTTCACATAATTATCGAATTATTGGCATATCTGGTAATTCGGACACGTATTATTAGTTATCCCTAACATGATACAAGTAAAAAAATGTAAAATAATAGGTATTTTATTCAGATAAAACATCATAAATATCCATGGAACTCGAGATAACCGAGTTCGAGATATTAATAGTAGACTGATTGTATTATAATTTTATTGATTTCTTTGATTTACGGTGTCTGCCAATAACGTTTTTGGTATTATATGTGTATTTCTCATAACGTTTGTAAACATTAAATAGTTTTACATACATGTAATGTTTTGAAATTAATTGTAACAGTACATGTTGCTATTTCTCAAATAAAACATGTGTTTTGAATATACATGTAGATATGTTATTTTATAATGTTTCAGCGGACTGATATCATGTGTAAATGGAATATATGTTCAATGTAAAATTAATGTCCATTTTGATAGCAAACAGAATAAATCTATAGTCAGAAGCTTAAGCTAAGCCTCTGATTATAACCAAGTGTACAATCCGTGTCTCCTTAATGTCTCAATCCTGTGTTGTTGTTTTTTCTAATTTTAATGCATAAGTGAAATTTATTCTGCAAATAGCTCCGAGTTTGATCTGGAATATATCTGTTAGCAAAATACTTAACCAATCCCTATTACCAGGACACCTACTGTATATGACATTTGATTTTACCTAAAATATTGGGGGTTATTTTCCATGATATTGGTTCAATCTAGCTCAAACTTGCCCTGATATTTATGTCAGTAAAATTCGTTATAGGACAAAACAGATGATAACAGATAATTTTAAACTTTTCCTACCTTCGGCAAATAATGGTCTATGGGGGGAATTATTTTTTATGGATCTATCTACATGAAATTTTTTCCCCATAAGCAATTAAGAATATTCAAGCAAGTTTGAGCTATATACTTGCTTGTATATAATTATCATTGAACAAGAATCCCATTCTCAATGAAAAAAATAGACTGGCAAAATCACTGATTAGCAAACGAATATGATTAAGTACTAATTAAGAAGCAATTGTAAAATATATTATCATCTTGTAAGTTAAGCATTGCACAGTAACAAAATTTGCAAAGTATCTCTCTTCACATGCAACTGACCACAGCACATTTTGCAGTTAAGAATCCGGTGTGTAAAGCATTCAGCACAAAACTGTAGCAATACAGAACAATGCCTCATTTTCATATTATCTGATAACACTCTTTAGTTCTGAGTTTTAGAACTGATAAGCCACTGACCACCGTCAAGCTGTCAGAGATAATTGGTTTATGGGAGGACCTGACCACAAAATGGCTATTAACACATAGGTGAAAATTAACTACATCACGAGTGAAATTACTAGTCTACGCTTTCTGGGATGCATCTGAGGCTCAGGAAAAGTCCCTAAACTGCACAGCACATTTTGCAGTTAAGAATCCGGTGTGTAAAGCATTCAGCACAAAACTGTAGCAATACAGTAACAATGCCTCATTTTCATATTATCTGATAACACTCTTTAGTTCTGAGTTTTAGAACTGATAAGCCACTGACCACTGTCAAGCTGTCAGAGATAATTGGTTTATGGGAGGACCTGACCACAAAATGGCTATTAACACATAGGTGAAAATTAACTACATCACGAGTGAAATTACTACGCTTTCTGGGGTGCATCTGAGGCTCCGGCAAAGTCCCTAAACTGATATACGAACCCTGTGATGTACGTGTGAAAAAAATAACATGTGGTCAGATATGTCCCCAACGTCTGTAATAACCCGTGTGTATATATGTGTACTTTACGATATACCTGTGAAAACTGTGCAATGACTGTGATGTGTATATATATGTACCTTGTGATATACTTGTGAAAACCATGTAAATAGGAACTAGTGTGGTGAAGGTGTGATATTTATACATTGGACTTGTACTCCCAGCAACCACTGGGGTTCGCCATCTTATGCGGTGAAGACTACACAGATACATTAAGGTGGCAGGGGATATATCAGTGAAAGGGGGGTCCATGAAAATTACATATCTTTAGGGTAGGTGTTACCTATGGTCTTTAAAAATCAATTAGGTATTTATAAGATGTATTTCTTGTGTTAGGTTGTAGAAAGAATGTCTCAAAATTTTGGAAAAAAACATTACAACTAGCCACAGCTCCCTAGCAAGGAAATTTTGAATCTTCAAAAAGGAGGTTTTCACTTTTGTCGGAAGTCAATATTTCACGCTGCAGAAACAGAACAAAATTTTGAAGGTAAATTGTGAAAAATCTAAACGTATGGGAGACACTTTTCTAGGCAAATAAACAAAGCACAGGGATGAAATTAGTGAGTAATGTAGCCAAAACTAGGATTGCATTCTGTTTGAATGTTCTGTGCATGCCATGAAATGGGTCAAATTTCTCAATTTTTCATTAAAAATGAGGTGGGTGGGGGGAAAGATCAAGGGCCATAGTTTCACAAGTGAAGAAGCCAGCCTTGTCTTTGGTTGTATTTTCAATGTATATTGCCTATGCTATGACACTGACACAAAAAGGCTTTCTTGTGTCACTTTCTGTTTTGATGCAATGGATTTGACTGTTTGCGGCCTTTCGAAACTCGAAATTTGGTCAAAAATATATCCCCTGCCCCCTTAATAGCAAAACGCAAAATTTTAAAATTGTGTATATCATACGAAAATTGGTACATGTATTCCACAAATGTGTTGCGGTAACAAATCGAACATAATTTTGCATATATCTTTTAACCGCTATGGTTGAGATTATGGAAAACAAAGGGAGGTAATAATGTAAAAACCATTGCTAATTTTAGGAAAATTTCACGTGTGCTGGTTTCGCACTGGAAAACAATGTTTAAACTCATATTTGTGTAATAGCATCTACATTTGCACATTTTCTGAGCTTGAATACTTAAATAAGCAAGATAAGTCTGCAGTTTTGTAGAAAAAGTTGGTAAAAATAGGAAAAGTATGCAAAATAGTGGTTTGTAACATGCCGCAAACATAAATTCTTTTTTTCTTCTTATTTGAAGTCATTATGGCAACATATTTCTTCATGTGACACCTAACCGATGAAGAAAGACTAAGATTGAAGCATTTATTTGATAAAAAATACGAAATAATAAGTGAATGCCACATCTGGAAGGGGGCGTACACTCCAAGCGTCTATGGTGTTCTGCGGTGTAGTTTCCGCGGCAAAAGGCTAAGGCTTAAAGCTCACCATGCACTATATTATCTTGAAAATAAACATGCCATGTCATCAAAAATGCATGTGTCACATTTATGCCACAGTAAACTTTGTGTCAACATCAAGTACTTAAGTTATGGGCCTCAAAGCATTAACAAAAGGAAAATATGTGCTCATTCATAAAGGTTCCTTATGCACTTGAAAATGTTTCCAAGCTGTGTCTTGTTTACAATGATGTTCTCATAGTCAGATATATTTGCCCACTGTTTCCAATTGTAGCACTTTGATTTTCAGACTGTGGTACTGTTTGATGTGGTCGCAGTTTAATAGGGAGAACGAGTGGACCCCGAGAACGATTACACGCATTCAAGACATCGTAAGCCACAGAATCACCCAATCGCACGACACTTTCCAGGTCAGGGTCTGAATTCAACAGAATAGAATCTTGAACTTGTTTCTCTACACAGGGCACATGCCTGCAGAAACTTTATAGTTTGGAAATACTCCTTTTTTGAAAAGTACACCTTTGTTTTTCCTAGCGTGATTGTTTTTATAACTGTGCTGTGATTTCTTATGGAGTGATCTAATTTTGAATGGTATTTTAATGAATGAATATCAATATTTGGTGCATGTATTGTTACGCTCCGTTAGTGCGCTCCTTATCATTGGTGGTTAATGTTTAACTCAAAGTCCGATTCAACTTCAAACAACTTTTATTCAGTTTCCACGAATAACTCAACAAAATGTTATATTTCCAACAACAAAATGACCTGCAACCTTTATTAATGTTTTACAATACTTTCAATCTTGCGACGGTAAACTGCGCGTCAAAATAGATATTTTTGACAATGGACATTACACTCGTAAACGGGACTTCGTCGAATTTAAGGAACAATGACACTTGCCAACGATCATAACCAAAATAGATTGAATACTTTAAATAATGCTCAAGTTTAATGAAATATGTTAAATGTTTGCTATATTATCTGCTTACAAAGGTATTACTGTTATTATAAGTTACTTAAATTACTCACGAAAAGAAAAAGTACTTTTTAAGAAAAAAATTAGCGTGGATGTTGCCTGCCTTAAGGTTTTGACTAGAATGAATCTTGTGACCAAAATTTGGTCACTTTATATAGCCGCGGCGTTCCGCTTGTGACCAGAAATTGGTCACTGTGACCAGAAGTTGGTCACTGTGACCAAATATTGGTCACAGTGTGACCATAAACGGGTCACAATAACTGCCGTGACCAATTATGGAACGCTCGCACGCTTAACACTTATAAATAATAAAATAGACTTTAAATGACAAAACAATTTAAAACAGACTATATGAACTAAATAATGACCTTACGTCTGCTAAAAATAGTGCAGCTTTCTTACCTAAAGCTTAAATATAGCGCCGGTGAGATTTATGTTTACACCGCTGTGTGTTGCTATGCAAAAATTACCCACAAGTCGACATTCCAAGATGGCGGACAGTGGAAAAATCACATGCCGAATTCTACTGAACATTACAAATAACAATACAAATAATGAAGATATTCGTATAACATGCATGGATAAGCAAAATATGTGTACTCAACTTTCACGGAGAGTTATTTTAAGCTATAAACATTCAGTGTTAAACATAGATAATTGAAGTAAAAGTGTGTTTACGAGCAGACCGTTTTCAAGTCAACTTTACAAGAAAGAACAGTGGCAGGATTCTTGGTAAAAAATGGTAAATTACAAACATGGTTTGATTTATATGTTAGTGGGTCTGTGTATTATCAGATTCATGTGCATATTCTACTTATTATGTTTGTAAAAACACCAGACCAACCGAATGTCAATGTACACACAAGTATTTAAAAGGTAAACATTTTTGTACTTAAAAACCAGCTCACTACATTACCCCCCACAAATTTTGGCTAAACTCCCGTAGCCAACATGTCACTTTAATTAAATTCCACTAAAATGTCAGTTTCCTGAATATCCATGTATAACTGTCAATAACGAGCTTCCGTAGAATTAATGTTATAAGATAACCGTTCAAATTTAAAGAAGGCATCCTAATTAATTTAATACTAGAAAATTCAACAACGCGCACTGTTTTAATAATTTTCTTGCATTAATAGCACTGCCATTCTGTTAAATACACACAATATTTTAGTGAACAAAAATATTAGTCAACTGATAGTGGGATGTTCACTTGAAGTCAAGTATTTGTCATCAATGCGCTCCCATAGACTGTTTTAATTGTTTAATATGTTCTGTACACCATGACATTTAAATCTGTTCAGTGCGACTGTGTAGTTGCAACTCCCTGTAAGGTTCCCTAGAACATCTAAAACGAAAGGTCCTTTTCACTGGATCGCCTACTGGTTGCCCTAGAGGTTCCACGTTCTCTGACGCTGATCTCTCATACAGCAGTAATGGATGGTCTGGTGGTTCCGTCATAACAACATCATCTATAGCCTCATTCGCCCTCCTCGCCGCAACTTCCAATGTATCACGTACCGATGACTTTACCGCGTCGTTATGATTGCCGCTTGTCTCGCCCGTAACACTTTGTTTGCATTCGTAATCTCGCCCAATATGCGAACAGGCTTTCGTTCCCCTCAAGGGTCGACCGCTACAACACAACCCAGATGTGTGTCTCATCTTTGTAGCTTCCGTCATCTTCACTCGTCGCTGTGTATCCCTCGACTCGATCGCAGTGCATCCAGCACTCTGCTCACTACTGTCCTTGTTCAAAATGCAAGCTTCATCAGAAACTGTGTTTTGTCCACATGGTTTAGCTGCCTTTTCTATTACATTTACTCTTTTGGCTGATCCACACTTCATGCCTGGTATCTCAATGCCATTCAACACCATAACGTTCCGGCTAAACAAAATGTCCACTGACTCATCACCTAGTACATCATAACCAATCAACGCGTCATCCTTAATATCTGCCACAACCGCCTCACGCTCCAACGTGATTGGTCCTATCCTGAGTTTAAACCAGCCCGTACCTAACTCCGTTATAGGTAACCCATTGGCTCCCATTAAACTCACAGACCTATTTAAGGCTGGTTTCTCCTGCATGCTCATCTTGTTATAAATATTCTGGGATACCACGGATATTGTCGCCCCTGTGTCCACAGTAAACGCAACTGGTATGTCCCCGACATACCCCTCGACATAAAGCCCCTGGCTACGCCGATTTACATAGGACACCCCTTTGGCGAAATGTACTTCTCGGTATTCATCAGTGATTCGCGCTTTAGGTGGATTTTGATATTCTGCTGATAATGATTCAGTGTTCGTATGGCCTTCAGATTTATTTTCTAATTGGACCACTCTTTGGCCGCAAGAGTCGGTCCTTGCACATTTAAATGGTGATCTGATGCGACAATGAGGTTTTCTGAGCAGCCATCTGGTGTACCTGGACATTCCCTTGCATAATGCCCCTGCTTATGGCGTCGGAAACATTCTACGTTTCGTCTTCCGTTACCCGACCATCTACTGGACCTTTTCTGTCGCTCTAACTTTTCAATTCTGCTCAGCAGCTCCTTGATATCATTGTTATTTGTTTCATCGGTTTCAGCTTCCATCTGCTTTCTCGCCCCCTCACTCGATCCTTTAGGTGTCCATGTCACATTAGTCCTTTTCGCTGCTGCACCCACTCCTTCAGCATCTCGAGACGACCGGAAGTCGCGATCACCTGAATAACTTGGAGTTACCCTCCGAGCATTGTGCTTGTCCCTCCGTTCACCCCTACCGGACTTCCGTATCTGGATGTAATTTACGGCGTAATAGACCGCCTCGTCAATGTTCCTTGGGTCCTTATTGAACTCAATTTCAAATTTAAGCTCATCATCACTAAGGCCGTCGAGAAACCTTCTAACTAAGTCTTCGTCCCTGGTGCGCCGGTCTCTGTAACTGTGCGCCTTGTCATAGAGACGCTTGAGCTCAGCCACATACTCCTCTAAACTTTCACCATGTCGCTGGGACCTTCTGCTGAACTTAGCAGCGAACGCACCTGGTGTCTCAATCACCCTGAAACGGCTATTTATTTCAGCAATTAGCTCGTGGTAATTGTTGATGACACGCGGCGACAGCTGCGTGAACACAAACTGGGCTGCAGCACCTTCTAATCTAGGAAGCAGTTGGTTCAGCCTCTCGTCTTCGCTCCAGTGGAACCTGCTCGCAATAATTTCGAATTGTGCAATCCAGGTAGCCCACTCTTCCTTTCCGGAGTATGCCGGCAGTTTTACTGGAAGCGGTTTAGCGACAAGTGGAGTAGCGAACCTAACCCCGTATGGTTCCATGTTGTTCGCATACCTCACTTCCGGACCGTAACGCGCACTGTCCCTTGTTTGACCGGCTTGTCTGCGATCGTAGTTAAGTATAACCTCGTCCAGTTCACGCCGTTCACCGTCGTATCGATGGACATATGAACCCCTTTCTTCTGCACCGGTACCATCCTGGTACCTAGGCACACTGCAACGCCCGTGGGAGGTTATATTTTCGTACACCTGCCGACTCCCGTCTCTGTATTCTCTCCCTTGCAGAGGCCCTGCTACTCCGTTCCGCGTATAAGTAGCCGACCCCGACTCAACAGCACTTGCCCCAGTGCTCTTGTCCTTGTTATTGTTTGTGTCCATGCACATAGCGGTACTACTTGTTTGGCGATCTTGTTTCAAATTGTTCAACTCCCGAACAACATCTTTGAGCACAGTTGCGATACTCGCCAACTGCGTTTGGATCACCGAACCCTCGGTCGATTGGCCAACGTCGGCGGTACTGTCCACGTCGTCGTCCCGCTCCCTTTCGTGGCTTGCCTGTACGTCGCTGTCTTCCTCCTCATTTTCAGTCCGTCGTTGAAAACTTATTTCGCTATCGACTAGATTTGGGGAAAGCATGTTTAGTAATGTTTATTACTTTTCTCGCTTAATATAATTTTCAGTTAATGTGTGTTTGGAAATACATTCTATTTTATTTATTTAATGTGTATGTCAACTCTAGTGTAGTTTATTATTTATTTATTTTCTATTAGATGTGCTAAATATCTCGTTTATAAATAATTCGATTTGGTAGCGTAAATATCAAGCGTTAATTTGTTGCGGTTTTATTTTACATTAACACCAACTGTTTATTCTGCGTTTCGTTCATTTCACTGGATCAGCATATAATAATTATAACAACTGATCCCACCGCTACGTCACCATAAATTATGTTACGCTCCGTTAGTGCGCTCCTTATCATTGGTGGTTAATGTTTAACTCAAAGTCCGATTCAACTTCAAACAACTTTTATTCAGTTTCCACGAATAACTCAACAAAATGTTATATTTCCAACAACAAAATGACCTGCAACCTTTATTAATGTTTTACAATACTTTCAATCTTGCGACGGTAAACTGCGCGTCAAAATAGATATTTTTGACAATGGACATTACACTCGTAAACGGGACTTCGTCGAATTTAAGGAACAATGACACTTGCCAACGATCATAACCAAAATAGATTGAATACTTTAAATAATGCTCAAGTTTAATGAAATATGTTAAATGTTTGCTATATTATCTGCTTACAAAGGTATTACTGTTATTATAAGTTACTTAAATTACTCACGAAAAGAAAAAGTACTTTTTAAGAAAAAAATTGGCGTGGATGTTGCCTGCCTTAAGGTTTTGACTAGAATGAATCTTGTGACCAAAATTTGGTCACTTTATATAGGCTATATAATATAGCCGCGGCGTTCCGCTTGTGACCAGAAATTGGTCACTGTGACCAGAAGTTGGTCACTGTGACCAAATATTGGTCACAGTGTGACCATAAACGGGTCACAATAACTGCCGTGACCAATTATGGAACGCTCGCACGCTTAACACTTATAAATAATAAAATAGACTTTAAATGACAAAACAATTTAAAACAGACTATATGAACTAAATAATGACCTTACGTCTGCTAAAAATAGTGCAGCTTTCTTACCTAAAGCTTAAATATAGCGCCGGTGAGATTTATGTTTACACCGCTGTGTGTTGCTATGCAAAAATTACCCACAAGTCGACATTCCAAGATGGCGGACAGTGGAAAAATCACATGCCGAATTCTACTGAACATTACAAATAACAATACATATAATGAAGATATTCGTATAACATGCATGGATTAGCAAAATATGTGTACTCAACTTTCACGGAGAGTTATTTTAAGCTATAAACATTCAGTGTTAAACATAGATAATTGAAGTAAAAGTGTGTTTACGAGCAGACCGTTTTCAAGTCAACTTTACAAGAAAGAACAGTGGCAGGATTCTTGGTAAAAAATGGTAAATTACAAACATGGTTTGATTTATATGTTAGTGGGTCTGTGTATTATCAGATTCATGTGCATATTCTACTTATTATGTTTGTAAAAACACCAGACCAACCGAATGTCAATGTACTGTTGTGCCGGTGCCCAGCCTATAAAACGCGCACATACCTCGTGACTGGGAACCAGCGACAAATCGGTATAGTGCATGCTGGGCAGCACGAGTTTGTACGGTCTCTTGTGCACGGGACGTTGAGGTGAGTAGATGTGTTTATGTGCCTATGTCCCTATGTGAGTATTGTGTGTGAAATAGTGAGCCTGCGTATAGTTTATATTGTATTATATGGTATTGTATTGTATATGTGTGTCGGTAACTGTGAGCCTGTAATTGTGAACCTGTGCGTGTAACCCTGAGTACGTAAGTAGTTCCAGGGGGTTTAGCCTGTGTATGTAAGCCAGTGTCTAGCTGTGAGCCTGTGTGTATTGTATTATATTGTATTTTATGTGCGTTCAACACGTATTTACCTGGAAGGCCATTCCCAGAAGATATAAGTGAGTCTGTGACTGTGTATGTAAGCCGGTGGCTGTGTGTTTAAGTACGTGTTTGCCTGGAAGTGTATTCCCAGAAGTACATGTATAGTGCCATTTCGTGACGTGGACGAGCCGACAAGTGTACCCGACGAGCCGACGAGTGCACCCGACGAGCCGACGAGTGTACCCGACGAGCCGACGCGTGAAGCCGACAAGTTCCCTCGAAGACGACGAGGACGATTGGTGCCGTCCAGACGTGGATTCCAGTCGATGCCCATGTGAGTAGTCTAGTATATTATCTTTGCTAGCGGTTGTGATAATTGCATTAAAACCCACGAATAGCTAACCGGGTGAAAACACTACAGTACACACAAGTATTTAAAAAGTAAACATTTTTGTACTTAAAAACCGGGATCCAGACATAAGCCCCCCAGGACAAAACCCCCCCAATGAAAAAATGAACATTTGGACAATTGCCCCCCAGAAGAAATGACAGGTAGGATATAAGCCCCCCAGTGCTTATTTTGCATCTGGACATTTGCCCCCCAGTGCTTATTTTAGAAGTGGACATTTGCCCCCCAGTGCCTAATTTTAAACGACATTACTTGATTGAGCAGATAATCATGTCCAATTATCACCACCTTTTAATCCTTTTGATTGATTAAATACAGAAGCCTTTAATTTTCATTAACTAGTATATGATCAACGCCACATGTAACACCACTAACAAGCTGATAATCCTTTTGATTGATTAATTAAAAAACAATTCAAATTCTTTAAGATGTTTGTTTTACCTAAGATTAGGCAATTAAAGTGAGTTTCTGGACCTTTTTTATTTCGAATTATAATGATCCAAGTTTCTATGATTATATATTTATGAGATATGAAATAATACTGAATCCAAATACAGAGATATACTAGTCTAATGGAAACAACATATGATATTAGCACTGGGGGGCAAATGTCCACTCCTAAAATAAGCACTGGGGGGCAAATATCCAGATGCAAAATAAGCACTGGGGGGCTTATATCCTACCTGTTATTACTACTGGGGGGCAATTGTCCAAATGTTCATTTTTTCATCCGGGGGGTTTTGTCCTGGGGGGCTTATGTCCTACAATCTTAAAAACCAGCTCATTACAGTATTATGTAATCATATGGGAATATACATCTGTAAGACTGATTGATAGTGTCAATAATCATTTTAAACATTTGACATATAACTTGTGTGCTTCTCTACTAAATAGAGTCAAATGTTGTGAATAGGAACACTATTTTTTTGATTATTTCTGTTCTGGTTGTTTCCCTTGAATTGTGTGAATTTTTGGAATTACTATGAAATTCAAACAAAACACAGGATACAGTTCAGAAATGTTGCATTTAATTCATTAAACATTATATTTTAATATAACAAAAGCTTTTTGTTTTATTATGCATATATTAAAAAACTTAATAGCAAAACGCAAAATTTTAAAATTGTGTATATCATACGAAAATTGATACATGTATTCCACAAATGTGTTGCGGTAACAAATCGAACATAATTTTGCATATATCTTTTAACCGCTATGGTTGAGATTATGGAAAACAAAGGGAGGTAATAATGTAAAAACCATTGCTAATTTTAGGAAAATTTCACGTGTGCTGGTTTCGCACTGGAAAACAATGTTTAAACTCATATTTGTGTAATAGCATCTACATTTGCACATTTTCTGAGCTTGAATACTTAAATAAGCAAGATAAGTCTGCAGTTTTGTAGAAAAAGTTGGTAAAAATAGGAAAAGTATGCAAAATAGTGGTTTGTAACATGCCGCAAACATAAATTCTTTTTTTCTTCTTATTTGAAGTCATTATGGCAACATATTTCTTCATGTGACACCTAACCGATGAAGAAAGACTAAGATTGAAGCATTTATTTGATAAAAAATACGAAATAATAAGTGAATGCCACATCTGGAAGGGGGCGTACACTCCAAGCGTCTATGGTGTTCTGCGGTGTAGTTTCCGCGGCAAAAGGCTAAGGCTTAAAGCTCACCATGCACTATATTATCTTGAAAATAAACATGCCATGTCATCAAAAATGCATGTGTCACATTTATGCCACAGTAAACTTTGTGTCAACATCAAGTACTTAAGTTATGGGCCTCAAAGCATTAACAAAAGGAAAATATGTGCTCATTCATAAAGGTTCCTTATGCACTTGAAAATGTTTCCAAGCTGTGTCTTGTTTACAATGATGTTCTCATAGTCAGATATATTTGCCCACTGTTTCCAATTGTAGCACTTTGATTTTCAGACTGTGGTACTGTTTGATGTGGTCGCAGTTTAATAGGGAGAACGAGTGGACCCCGAGAACGATTACACGCATTCAAGACATCGTAAGCCACAGAATCACCCAATCGCACGACACTTTCCAGGTCAGGGTCTGAATTCAACGGAATAGAATCTTGAACTTGTTTCTCTACACAGGGCACATGCCTGCAGAAACTTTATAGTTTGGAAATTCTCCTTTTTTGAAAAGTACACCTTTGTTTTTCCTAGCGTGATTGTTTTTATAACTGTGCTGTGATTTCTTATGGAGTGATCTAATTTTGAATGGTATTTTAATGAATGAATATCAATATTTGGTGCATGTATTATGTAATCATATGGGAATATACATCTGTAAGACTGATTGATAGTGTCAATAATCATTTTAAACATTTGACATATAACTTGTGTGCTTCTCTACTAAATAGAGTCAAATGTTGTGAATAGGAACACTATTTTTTTGATTATTTCTGTTCTGGTTGTTTCCCTTGAATTGTGTGAATTTTTGGAATTACTATGAAATACAAACAAAACACAGGATACAGTTCAGAAATGTTGCATTTAATTCATTAAACATTATATTTTAATATAACAAAAGCTTTTTGTTTTATTATGCATATATTAAAAAACTTAAGGTGGCAGGGGATATATCAGTGAAAGGGGGGTCCATGAAAATTACATATCTTTAGGGTAGGTGTTACCTATGGTCTTTAAAAATCAATTAGGTATTTATAAGATGTATTTCTTGTGTTAGGTTGTAGAAAGAATGTCTCAAAATTTTGGAAAAAAACATTACAACTAGCCACAGCTCCCTAGCAAGGAAATTTTGAATCTTCAAAAAGGAGGTTTTCACTTTTGTCGGAAGTCAATATTTCACGCTGCAGAAACAGAACAAAATTTTGAAGGTAAATTGTGAAAAATCTAAACGTATGGGAGACACTTTTCTAGGCAAATAAACAAAGCACAGGGATGAAATTAGTGAGTAATGTAGCCAAAACTAGGATTGCATTCTGTTTGAATGTTCTGTGCATGCCATGAAATGGGTCAAATTTCTCAATTTTTCATTAAAAATGAGGTGGGTGGGGGGAAAGATCAAGGGCCATAGTTTCACAAGTGAAGAAGCCAGCCTTGTCTTTGGTTGTATTTTCAATGTATATTGCCTATGCTATGACACTGACACAAAAAGGCTTTCTTGTGTCACTTTCTGTTTTGATGCAATGGATTTGACTGTTTGCGGCCTTTCGAAACTCGAAATTTGGTCAAAAATATATCCCCTGCCCCCACAGATACAGATGGCTGCGTTTGACAACGCATTAAGTATACGAACATAAAACATACATTTCAGTAAACTGAAACTTAAAATGTCATGACAAGGTTAATATGTGTTTCTTACATGCAATCATCTTAAATAAATATAAATGTATGATGGTCTTATTCATACAATTTCAATTTCTGAAACAAAATGAATCGGAAATTGTACATATTGTCAAGACAGATCATTAAAGATGAATGAGTTGCTCCCCTTTTTTTAAATATCGTTCGGTCATTTAGAAATTTACATAATATTGATGATTTTGTTTACATTTATCAATGCGCTGAAAGCAACGAAGTTGTAAGTCATTGCATAATCTGAGACGCATCTCATTTTTCAAAATCAGGGTATAACTGTTTGAATACAATATTGAAATAAACACAACCCATTCAAATTTGGAAAAAGTATGTATTTAAAGGGGCCGTCCAACATATTGGTATATTGACAAAATTTAAAAAAAGTTCTTTCAGATTCGCAAATTTTCGTTTTTGTTATCCCCCCCCCCCCTTCTTCGAAGGGGGTATATTGTTTTGCACATGTTGGTCGGTCTGTCCGTCCGCCAGTCCATCCACGAGATGGTTTCCGGATAATAACTCAAGAATGCTTAGGCCTAGGATCATGAAACTTCATAGGTACATTGATCATGACTGGCTGATGACCCCTATTGATTTTCATGTCACTAGGTCAAAGGTCGAGGTCACAGTGACTAAAAACGTTTTCACTTAATGGCAGCCACTACAAATGACAGCCCATATGGGGGGCATGCATGTTTTACAAACAGCCCTTGTTATGATCTTTTTGAGGAAATAGTAATACCGACAATTTACCTAGCTCTTAAATATCCATTATATGCATCTTTTGACGATTTCAAAACCTGAAAATTATAAAGCGCCATGTGACACAAAACGATTGAATAATTTGGAAAATTCTGTTGTTGTAGTTATATTTTGGGAAACTACAAGGATTGCTTATACATGTATAGGTAAAAAATACATCTGATCTAAGCATGAGCATGGATGGTCTAGTGGTTTAGGTGGGAGACTTTTTACTCCGGGACTCCAGGGGTCAGTGGTTCAAGCCCTGTTGAGGGTTACTTTTTTTCCTTTTTTTAATTGTATTGTTGTTTTTTTTACTGGATATTTTTAGGTCAAATGTTTAAATTTATTAATATAAAGCATTTAATGACATGCTTCAAGACATGCCAAAATCTGTTGGACGGCCCCTTTAAGCAAGGTTTGTAGGCACTCTGTTTATCCTTTTTAAGTTATAGAGATAACTTAGACACACACAAAAAACAAAAAGTCTTTTTTAGACATTCTGAAAGAATAGAAAACATGATGAAATGGTATATAATGATAATCAGTTTATGTCGAATAAAATTTGCAATCACAGTTATATGACATGAACATTGTTGGAATATTTTATGATAAAAATTCCCCTTAGACTTTTTTTATCTTTTTGACGCCATAAACAAAGTTTAAATATACAAGAAGAGAATTGATTAAAATAAATAAAAATAAATTTGCAAGCAATACTTTTTACCCATGAATTAGGTAGTTATTAAGACAGCGCTATTGACCCGTACTTGGTTGTTGATGCATTACTTGTTACCCTTACAGTTTACACGGTGTCAACAAGTCTCTGACTTTAACATCAGTATAGACTAATGCTGCTGGGACGCCGCCGGCATTCACCGGGGCTCCGCCTGGGCATAACTGGCGATGACCGGGGTTAAACCGTTGCTCTGCTGGGGTCTGATGCCAGTATAGCCCCTTTGAGTGCCTGTGGAGTTACTGTATATCGGGGCTCTGCCGGGACACTGCCGGCTTTCACCGGGGCTCCACCTGGGCATAAACAGCGACAACCGGGGCTCTGCCGGGGCTTCACCCGGATAAACCGTAGCTAGTCCGTGGTTGACCGGGACTCTGCCGTGTTGTTGACCGGCTTCAACAAGGGCGGCGCTGGGAAATAGTGTGACCGCATAAACAAATTTGTACGCATCATCCCGGTTCTCACCGGTCAACCGGCATGAGCAAACCGGGATGGACCGGGGCTGTACCGGAAATAGTGAGACTTGGGCTTTAAGTAGAAATTATATATCACTTTTTTGCATCAATTAAATGTTCAACCACTCAATTTCACTGAATTTTAATCAGCAATTTTTTCTCTTGCCAACTGTCTTTCTTAACTTTAAGCATTTTATTTTTGTATCTTATCTGAACAAATATTATTTTAATAAAACTCAGCGAATCATATGTGCTGTCTGACATTAGATAGCTTATGACAAGGGTGATTATGTTGCAAAGCACGCTTTGTACACTAACTTTTCATAATTATGCTCTGGACATAAAGTATGAAAAGAAACAAAGTGAATTATCTCAAAAGCAATAGGGCCACTGATAAATGCAATATTTATATGGCTCTGTATTAGCCAAAGACACACAAAACACACTTATTTTCTCAAGCTTCATTTTGTTTTCATTCTTAAAACATCGCAAGTTTACACTTTTCTTTACTTCTACATCCTTTATCCTTGATGTGTATATTGTGAATCAGACATAGCAACCTACATTGTATGTGATTGAGATAAATATTATTTGATTTTAGTTTTATAATAAGATATAATTAACCTTTAATAAAACATTGAAATATATTTGTGGCCATGATAAAAGCACTCCCCGCACACTCCTAAACAAAATCAGGTAGCCATTTTGGTTAGTTGATTTAAAGTAGATGTTTTTTTTACACATAATTTTAGAATCTAATAAGGTGTTTGGTGGCTGAACAGGTATTAAGACATGAATAATATGTATTCACAGAGTTGTGTTATCTTTTTGGGAAATAATGAATGAGCTAATTATGTTTCTGTTTTTAATACACAGTTGATGTACAGAGGGCACTTTGGCAAGCAAGGGGCTTAAGCATTTTACGCAAGAGAAATAGAACTACCAGAGTTGCGACACCTTAAGGGTTTCGCGGGATGGAATGAGTGGGGAGATCAAATCAAATTGAAAACCGATTATTTCGACCAAAAAATTGGGTACGAAAAACATTTGGGTAGCTACGAAAAAAATAAAAGGGTAAGAATATAAAAATGTGGGTACGAAAACGTTTGGATACGAAAAAAAATTGGGTACGAAAAAAATGGGAACCAAAAAATAATTGGGTATGAAAAAATTTGGGTACGAAAAATTTGGGTAGTAAAAAAAATGGGAACGAAAAAAATTTGGGTACGAAAAAAAATTGGGTACGAAAAATTTTGGGTAAAAAAAAAGAGTGGGTACGAAAAAGAGTGGGTACGAAAAAGTTTGGGTACAAAAAAAAAAGGATACGAAAAAAAATTTGGGTACGAAAACATGTGGGTACGAAAAAAAATTGGGTACGAAAAAAATTTGGGTACGAAATAAATGGGTACGAAAAAAAAATTGGGTACGAAAAAATTTGGGTACGAAAGAAATGGGTACGAAAAAAAAAATTGGGTACAAACAAAATTTGGTAGGAAAAAAATGGGTACAAAAAAAATTTGGGTACAAAAAAAATTTGGGTACGAAAAACATTTGATTACGAAAAATATTTGGGTCAGAAAAAAATAGGTACGAAAAAAATGTGTGGGTACAATGGGTTCATGTTAAGGTTTTAGCATGGCGGACGCCGGATGGCGAAAAGACACTTCATGACACAATGAGCTTGCTATGACAAAACCTCAGGTTTTGTTCGAAAACAGCCGAGCTCATGTGCATAAATCAGTGAGTTATAGTACTTATACTCAATAAAAGCTAGGCACAGCGTATAAAATCAGAACCACTGGACCGAATCTGCTGAAACTTGGTCGCATTATAGATTATGGTCCAAACATGCTACAGAATGAGCGCTTCTGGACCTGACAGCGTAAAACATTAACCGATAATGGACAGCACAAAATGGGTTATTTTGTACAAAAAAAAAAGTAAACTTTAAGTGGCATTTGATGACTTTTAGACATCAGAAAGTTGCAAATGTTTAATATTCTGCACACTTCGACTTGTTTTTTTTTTTTTTACAAATTTAGAAGCATTTATCTTTGGGGTGTATATAAACCCTGTTATTCAATGTCAAAAATAGCTAAGCAGCAATTCCCCTTTAACATTATTCCTTATATTTAATTGTATTGTTTAAAAAGATAACTGTGTATATTTTATCATAAAGGCTCCGTATTTCACACTTGATAGGCCACTGCTGGGGCTTGAACCCAGAACTCATCTCACATTGTAAGATGCATTTTTCAATTAAACTACAATGACTGTATCGTGTGAAGTGGAGCCAACATACACCCACATAAGTGAAAAAATCATTACGTCAATATATTTGTCCTGGGCGTTTCCCGACATGTCGCATAACTATTTACAACAAAAGATGTATACATAGATAAATATACATACATGTAAATGGGGAAAAAATGAACCATCTATTTTTAATTTTTGCTTCATATATACACATTTCCTAGCCATGATTTATAATTATATCATGTTGAAATCATTTTTAGACAGAATATTACTGAAACTGCAATAAACAATAAGATGGATAGATATAATGTTTACTTTTATCTAGTACAATGAACAAATGTTCTTCCGATGCCATTTTCACTAAGGTATAGGTATTGAATCCTGATATATATACGACTAAAAATGAACATCTAAACAGCAGTATTTTACATGAAGAGTACTTACAAAATCACAACAATAATACTCAATGAATGGGCTGTCCGAAATCCGAAAAATATGTACACTACAATAACAAGACGTTAATACAAAATATGCACGTTAACATTATTCAAGATATGAAAGCAATATATCAAGGGATATAGGAAATATTTGGGGTGGTACGCACACTTTAACAAAGAGTCAGTGTGCGAATTTCACTTTTGAAACCACTAGCCCGTTCGGGCTACCAGATGGAATTTTTCACTAGCCCGAACCAAAGCTTACTAGCCCGAACTGTTTATCACAAGTTTTTAAAATAAGTTTATATTTTTGCGGTTCTGGGTAGATTTTATTGCAGGTAGGGTGTAATTGATGAGGATTGCAACTAACAGTTGATCCCAATTAACTGGAAATGTTATTATAATATTTCAATGACACAATACGATTATAATATTTATGTATGACGATATTCGTCAATCAATACCTGACATGCAGTCAAGATGCAAAGGTTTATATCCAGTCTGTAAATAATTTTAGATGTCAATTGTCCCAAATTTGAAATCCGAAACATTTAGCCGAAAGTCTGAGGCCGTATGATAAAGCGAATAGAGGGCAGTGTCTCCTCCCCTAGCTTACTGTTTTTTTTTATAGTCTTTCTAGGTCCAATTCTGGTGAGTACAATGTGAAAAATTATCAACCAGACCATCCGTAACATCGCATGTGTATTCATCATTCTAGATATTTTTTTATCAAGAATGTCGAAAATAAATTAAAATCGACAGATAATACCGTATCCGGAAACAACTGTCCAAAAACAATCAATGTAAGTCTTTGCACGTGAAATAAAATATGCATAACGTTTGACTGCCAAAACTGAAAACCAGTAAAAAGTAACCAAGCAACTATGCTATCAATATATAATTTGGTTGACATATTCTATTAAAATATGATATTGCAATGCGTTTATTCGTCAATAGATCATTACAAATCCAAGATGGCGGACATTTAAAACATTTGTAGACTTGTATGGTTTTCTGAAAGTACAGCAAATTGAACAACCTGGGTAGATCGGCATTTTATTTGCACGGAATCAAAAAAAATTTTCATTCAAACTCTCGTCATGTCAACATAATCGGAAGGGTGAGGATACACGATACGAAGCTAAATAAACCCTCTAAGGTATGGTTCAAACGATGGATGAAAATAATATTTTTGAGCATTTTTAATTTCAAAAGTTCGAAAAATCAATAGCCCAATCGGGCTAGTACCCATTGAAATTCAGTAGCCCGAAACAAGATCAACTAGCCCCGGGCTAGTGCGAATTTCGAACATTGTAGAGTTATCAATAATATGCATATTCTACATGGAAAAAGTGTCATAATTCTTATAAAATGCAAGTGATACAGTTGTCTGCTCTTGTATTTAGGTTGGGGTCATGTTGGTTAAGAAATATGCAAAATATGGAAGCAATATGTCAAGGGACATAGGAAATATTTGGGGTGGTACGCAAACTATAACATTTGCACGCTAACGCCAATGCCGGGGTGAGTAGGATAGCTCCACTTTATATATTTCATATATAATAGTCGAGCTAAAAAGTAAATATACTATATTATTAACAACAAGCTTACCTCAATCACAACTTTAATACAATGCTTATAACAATAAAGTTACAATGATATTTCATTGATTAAAACTAACTTATTACTATTGGTTGCCCGCACTGGCAACCATCTTTAGTATTTTAGTTTAAACCTATTTATTTTAGCTCGATTGCGTCGAAAGCCTTAGGCTTATATAAACGCTCTCGAGTCAGTTTCCTGGGCCTAGAACCAGTACTTGGTGTCTTTGGGGGAGATCTAAAGAACGCTCCCACGGTGGGGATCGAACCCGTGACCTCCCGGTCGCAAGGCGGACACCATATCCATTACACCAGGGCGACCTTAATATTTTGGTTGCCCAGATAAAGAATAATGAGCCCAGAAATATGTACATGTGTATATTATACTTTCTTTTAATAAAATAATAGATAATTAAATAAATTTGCTGACATTGCACTACTCAATGTTTGATGTTTTATTATGAGCCTGAATTTAATTATTTCCTATTCCTAAATAATGAATGTTATTTAACTAGTATTGATCCATGGTGGTCAATTGTTATTCAATTTTTATTGCACTGAATTGTTTTAAGCTTTAAAAAAAACAAGTTGCCCGGCCGGACTATCAACTTTGGAAATTGAGTTGCCCAGGCCAAAACTACTTGTCCTGGGCTCACGGGAAACCACTAATTTTCATCCCTGTATCCCCTTTCATTTTCTGTTCTTCCATCCTATTCTGAAAATGAATTTTAAACCACAATACTTTATAATAACATTTGTATTGAATGCTAACCATATTATGACCCAAGAAACAATTTTACAAACCCGTAATCCAGGCGCAGCGAGTTTTTTTTATTTAGTTTACCATTATCAGTGTTCTCTGTAAGACCGGCAGCGGGCCATTTCACCGGTTACATTTACTTTAGACGCCAACTACTTTCCCCAAGTATATCAAGTAAAATGTCACAAATGCTTTAGTTTTACTGCATTGTTGCTGGCCATATAACTGGCTACTCAAATTTTTTTGGAAAACACTGAATTATGCATGACAAACACACAAAACTTAAAATCTTAGATTTGTTTTTAAAATAAATTGACACTTCCAGCTTGTCGCCATTAAAATCCAAAGATTCAAATAATTGTCCATGAGATACGTCAACAATTGCTTAATCAAATGAATGAAAAATAAAAGTAAAGAAAGCCGGATTTTACATAAATTCCAGGTTGATAAACACAACAAGGTAAAGGTACCTTGTAGTCGGTGAGATATAATAATAATACAGTTAGTAAGGCTCGTACCCTGGGTACGGTAAATATACTAAAATGTACCCGGGAATTTTAACACTAAATCCGTTGTTGTCGGCTATTTTGTACAAATATTAATATATGGTCACATTTATGTCAATTTTCTGTTCAATGGCATTTATATTATCAAAACTCATTGTTAAATCATTAATGTGATTTAATTTTAAATCTTAAATTGTTAAAAGTCGCATCATTGTATGACGTCGTCAAGTATAATATTTTCCGCGACGTTGCACATTCACTTTTTACCGCCATAGATTTTTTTAAAGAAACATTATTTGGTTTGCGAGGTCCGTTAAATTGTGAACACCATATTCGGTATTTATATTATGTTTTAACAATTAATTCATGCTGTGTAATAAATATTGTTTAAGATATTTCGATATTGATTGAAAATGCTTCAAATTGTTATTTATGAAACCTCTTATTCTAATGAGTGTATGCTATTATATTATACTTTAAAAAGCTTATCTGTTGTACTATAATCTTATTATTGATTTTTTTATTGATAATTTCATTTATTGTAGAGAATCGTCAATTTTACATCTAGTCGCCAATGCTTGTTGTCAGTGTTAGTCGTAAATGCTTGTGATCATTGTCGTCAATGTTAGTCGTCAATCCTTATCGTCATTATACATGAAGGAAATAAAAGCAGAAACAGAGATGTATTCTTGATTACTTGCTTATTCCTACGGCGTCCTCTCAACACTCATACTAAAAAGCATGTTGATGCAGATTTTTTAAAAGAGAAGTTTGTTTAAGGTAAACAATATTGTTTTACTTTAATCGGTAGCATGTTTAATGACATCGGATTTTTGGCAGATATACAACTCGGATACAATCTAATATTTGCGGGTATGTTTAAGTTTATTTACCGTACCCGGGGTACATGTAAGTAAAGTTACGAGTACCCGGGGTACATGTACCTGTAAGTAGTACCTGAGCCGAGAATGATCAATCGAGCCTAAGTAAGTGAGTGATGTATGGGATAACATGCACTGAGGGTGTATATTTTTCATGAACAAGTCAATTGAAGGTGTTAGAGATGCATTGATCCATAAGATTAAAAAGGGTAATTAACCACGGGCTTATTAAAATTAAAACGATGACATTACATTGTACCAGCTGTTTATTGTTGTATACTGTAAGCTTGCAATATTTTAAATAATGTAAACAACTTACCTTGTATTAAGTTGGCACATTGTTGTCAGGTGTAGAAACTTTTTATACTTATTTCTGTTAAGTTGCACTGGCTGAACCAAAAGAATTATGTAGTCGTTTCTAAATAATCACGAAACAACCTACTTATGCATATATGCTTGCCAGTTACTGAGTTTGTGCATTTCCATTCATTATACTATCGGCCTTGGCAAACAGCGTAGACTCAGTCAGATGAGACGCCGTGTGATGTCTGCTATTTCGTTACGCAGATTTCCATATCCACTGGTGTTTTTATGTCAAATGTTATGGTTTTCAATAGATCGTATACTTATCTACAAAACAGCGAATTAGCGTTCACTTTACATCATTTTTAATTATGTTATTTTGTTAATACTTTCTCGCGTTCTTTTCGAACCTGTATTGGCAGCCTTTGGTCGACGCCGTCTGCTATTTCGAATGCTGAAAATTTCCATATCCACTGGCGTTTTTTTATGTCAAATGTTAGTGTTTTCCAATGGATCGTATACTTATCTACAACACAAATAAGTAGCGTTCACTATACATCGTTTGTGATGATGTTATTTTGTAAATACTTTTTAAGCGTTCTTTCTGTCGAAGTCGGCCATTTTGACGGGTGTGAAAAAATACCGACGTTCCCGCAATTACCAAAATCCCCAGGAATCCCCGAGATCCCACGAAATCCCCAATAATATTGATTATTTATCGAAAAACTGCGTATTTTAATATAGATTGTTGCGAAATACACTGAAATCGCTTATGAAACATTGTTTTTATCAAGGTTTGATTTCGGGGATTTCGGTAGGGAATTCGGTATATCCACATACCGCATTTTGTTATTCCGGTTTTGTCAAACTTGCGAAATTTTATCGTGATTTTATCAAAAAACTAGATTTTTTCCAGGTATAACGCCTACGCCAACAGGTAGATCGCATTCTTTTCCATATACATGTCAAATTTCAGCAAAAGTAACCGACCAGTTTTCAAGCGCCTCAAATCGCAGTGATTTGCCTCAGCTTAACGAAACTTAGCCCCCTTTATCATTCGTTCGAATGAACGTCATCAATGATGACGTCCAATACATCACTCATTCCATAAAGTCCTAGTTGGACATTCACGGACATCCCTCCTGTCTAGTTGGAAGTGACAGAAATGTTACTCAAGCTAAACACTTGAAACTATTCTGGCCCCCTCCTGTTCAGGTGGAAGTGACAGTTGTTGGGATAGTTATCTAGTGAGCAGCAGAAACGGAACTCAAGCCAAACCCTGGACATGTACTGACCTCCCTCCTGTTGAGTTGGAAGTGAAAGTGGTTGTCTAGTGAGCAGCAGAAATAAAGTTCAAGCCATACACTGGACCTGAACTGGCCTCCCTCTTGTTTTGGTGATAGTGACTGTGCCTCGGATAGTTGTCAAGTCAAGAATCACATGCCAAGTTGTGTCAGGTAAGATTACATTTATATCAATAATAGCCACAGCCTTAGTGGCATGCAGCCCAATCATAGATTGCGTGTTCAACTGAGGTTCAAATGCTATGTTGGTCAGTCATTGTCTGGTGTCAAATGTGTGTTGCCTGTCATTTCAAGTTTAATTGTTTGACGTCTTCATTGAAGACACAGGAAAGAAGTTAAAAACATTGGAATAGTGTCACAATTCCTAACCCAATTAAGAAGAAATCCATATTTGATACTGTGTCACACAGTGTAATCTTTTGTCAATTCATTGCAGTCAATATTAAGTTGTTCTAAGCAACTATCAAGTCATTATGACATTATCTATTTAATACTTGTATCAATTTAGTAAAATTATTTTAAATTGTGTGTTTTCATAAATCTCATTAATTAACCTGTAACATTAAAGCATGTATATGACATGTTCATGTCTTTAGTTCATGTCTAAAAGTATATGCAGTATGTATTTTAGTTTTATAAAGACATTGCAATAATAAAGACCCTATGTAGGTGACAAATCCAATTATTATGCATTTAAACTGGTTTAATATATAAAGGTTTCAGTTACTTTTGCATAAAAAGCTAATAACACTGCTTAGGTGCAAAGTTGTCAAGAATTATGGAAGATATACCCGTTTCATAATTGGATGAAATGTTTACAACTGTTCAACTAACGTGATGTGTAGCCTCAAAGCGGTGACTTATGCTAAAATAGCCGAAAGAAAATTCAATTTTAATTATATTTTAAACAACTTTTTACCAGCAGAAAGTAACTTATTAGATCACTACAAACGTTTAAACCATTTAAAAGAGACCTGCTTTGTGAGTGATACCGGAAAACGTTGAAAATTAACGATATATTTTTGGTGACCTGAGTCACTTTCACTTTCACTTTCCCGAGTAAACAGCGATGTAAATAAACTGATTGTTTGTAAACACAATTGACTTGGAGGACACGGTATTTTGAGCTCAAAACAAGTTGTATTGCTCTTTTTATGGTAATGTCCAATAGCATATATATATATATATATATATATATATATATATTGTTTTTGATAACCTTTATAAATAAAATATGAAAAGAAATATTTAAAAATCGGTAAATAATTACGGATCACCACCTTAATCGGGCCTTTAAGAACTTTTAAAATTCAATGAAGTGAATTTACTTATAATTCCTGGACAAACAGAGAAGTTTGATACAATTTTAAAATTTGAGTTGTCTCCCTTGAACTTTCGTTACTGGTATATCTCACTTCCATTTTCAATGGTAAAAGTTTGGTACAATTTAAATTTTGAGTTGTCCCACTTGGACTGTCATTACTCGTATATCACACTTCAATTTTCAGTGGTAAAATATTGTAGCCAATCCCTGAATAATGTGAATATGCCATGATGTTTGATCTATATCCCACTCAGACTAGATTATGTAATATACCCTTTCATGTACACCCTGGTGTTTGTGATGTTAATCGAGATTAAATGTAGACAAAAATATTACTCTTAAGAGGGATTGGCAGGAATGTTAAATATTGAGAAACATGCTGATGACCATGCATTGTTTAACCGCTGGAAAGAGATCTATGTTAGTTAAAGTGGCTGTGTTATGAAAAAAAGAATGATCATAATCATAGATTATGTGCGTGTATTTTGAAGTTTATGTGGTCTTTCTGGGCCAGGGCGTCATTATGTGAAGGCCCAGAGGGTGTTCCAGATGTCTTACCTACAGAGGCTGTATTATGTGAAGACCCAGAGTGTGTCCCAGCACTCGTCATTATGTGAAGACCCAGAGTGTGTCCCAGCACTCGTCATTATGTGAAGACCCAGAGTGTGTCCCAGCACTCGTCATTATGTGAAGACCCAGAGTGTGTCCCAGCACTCCGACCTAATTTGATTACTAGACTCAAGAAAGTGGAAATGAATTTTGATTTAAAGCTGCAGTTTCCAGTTTGTTTGTTCATACCGAAAGTAATATAATTTTGGTGTGGTCTTTTGCTGTGAGAGGAAACCGGCGTGTCCTGAGGAAACGCACCTGTCTGGTATGGTGACAACCTACTAAACTCACATGCCCTGGGAACTGACATTGAACACGGGTTGCAGAAGTGAAAATTGCATGTACCAAGCACTGCACTAACCAGACAGCCTTGAAGATAATGAATTAACGTAAACCTATTTCAATCGAAATTTTGAAAATCAGGTCTATTTGTTTGCTGCATAATACAATTAAATCAGGTCAATGTGTTTGCTGCATAGTACAACTAAATCAGGTCAATTTGTTTGCTGCATAATAAAACTAAATCAGGTCAATGTGTTCGCTGCATAATACAACGAAAACAGGTGAATGTGTTAGCTGCATAAAACAACAAAGTCATGTCAATGTGTTCGCTGCATAAAACAACTTAATCGCATGAATATGTTTGCTGCATAATACAACTAAATCACATGAATATGTTTGCTGCATAATACAACTAAATCAGGTTGATGTATTCACTGCATAATACAACTAAATAAGGCCAATGTGTTTGCTTCATAATGCAACACTCAGGTCAATTTGTTGGCTGCAGTATGCAACTAAATTAGGTCCATATGTTTGCTGCATAATACAACTCAATCAGCTCAATGTGTTTGCTGTATAATACACCAATCAAGCAAATGTGTTTGCTACATAATACAACTGAATTAGGTCAAATTGTGTTTGCTGCATAATACACCAATCAGATAAACATGTTTGCTACATAATACAAGCAGGCCAATGTGTTCACTGCATAATACAACAATCAGGTCAATGTGTTATCTGCATAATGCAACAAGGAGATCAATGTGTTTGCTGCATAAAACAACAATCAAATAAACATGTTTGCTGCATAATGCAATCAGGTCAATGTGTTCACTGCATAACACAACAATCAGGTAAATGTGTTATCTGCATTAAGCAACAACAAGATCAATGTGTTCGCTGCATAATGCAGCAATCAGATCAACGCGTTTCCTGCATAAAACAGCAATCAGATCAATGTGTGTTCGCCATCATACAATCAGGTCAATGTGTTTGCTGAATAATACAACAATCAGGTTGATGTGTTCTTTGCAAAACACAACAATCAAGTCAATGTGTTTGCTGCATAATACAACAATCAGATCAATGTGTTGGCTGCATCAAACAGTAATCAGATAAATGTGTTTGCTGCATCATACAATCAGGTTAATGTGATCACTGCATAACACAACAAGCAGGTCAATGTGTTTGATGCATAATACAACAATCAGGTCAATGTGTTCACTGCATAACACAACAATCAGGTCAATGTGATCACTGCATAACACAACAAGCAGGTCAATGTGTTTGATGCATAATACAACAATCAGGTCAATGTGTTTGCTGCATAACACAACAATCAGGTCAATGTGTTTGCTGCATAACACAACAATCAGGTCAATGTGTTCACTGCATAACACCACACAATCAGGTCAATGTGTTTGCTGCATAAACCAGTGCCTCAGATAATTATTTGGGAAATAGGGTTTTCACCCATTGGTTTTGAATAATAGGGTGATTTTATTCTTGAAATAGGGTGAAATGAGTTATAAAAATGCATATCTTAAAATCATTGCGGCTTTACTTCTGTTGAAGCTGCACACTTGTATTGATTCAATAAAACTGTTAACTGTAAACTTAAATAAACTGATGTTTCATACATCTATCATAGGGACCGTTAAGTAAAAATATTCTATTATACTACATATATATACAAGGGATACAACTGTGCAAATTCCTGCACACAACCATGGTGTAAACAATAGCGAAAAATTTGCTTCCAAACGCAAAAAGTACACCAATTTAACTGTATTACAACAGCCAAGACATTTATCTTTCAGAAAATAATACACCTGACTATAAAGTACAAGCTTTTCATTGAACTAAGAGAGAAAGTTTCATTCAAAATTCTCAAAATCCTTACTTGGACACAGGTGTGCACAGCTGAAAACTGGGAATTTTAGAAGTAATTTTCGTATTCCTTTGTTATAAAGCTCTTTTGCTGGTACATATTCCTTGGATAGTTTTTTTTCACAGTAAAATAGAACATAATTACTATTAAGTGAGCATATTTTGCTAGAAATTCATATCAATCTGCTTCAATTTCACAATGACAATGTTTTACTTTCATTTTGGATAGTTCACATGTATTTCTAACATGCGATTTGATTGGTTGAAATTCCACTGCAGTAATAAATCCAGCCATTCACGTTCCACGTAACATTACCTGACAAATTGCATACACATCCTTGAAGATAGTAGAAATGTAAACAAATTTAATATTTACGGTGTTTTACATATATGCAGTTACATGCAATTATGGAAGGTGTCTACTTTGATTAATAAAGTGTCTATGGATAATAAAACAAGGTAAAATTTGCTCAACTTCTCTGTAATTATTAAATTATGAAACAAAATGTGTCAAAGTGGGTGTGCACACCTGTGTCGCATTTCGAAAATTTTACCGTTTTTCATGAAACTTTCGTTTCAAACACAACTATGAACACTTTTACTGCTATAAACATAGTTATTATCTGATAGATAAATGTCTGAGCTGTTGTTATACAGTTTTTTTGGTGTAATTATTGCTTTTGGAAGCGATTTTTTTGCTATTGTTCAGACCATGATGTTGTGCAGGAAATTTGACAGTTGTAACCCTTGTATATATGTATATAGTACAATAGATTATTTTTTACCTAACGATCCCTGTGACATCTATAATCCTTGAAACTGTCAATAACATCAACTTTAAACTTTCGGCACTCATTGGCTCTTGCTTACCTTGTTAGAATTTTTTTGCGATCGACTGATATTTTGGCGCAACAATCGCGGACGTCTTTCGACCTCTCTTAGACATTTTTATTTTTCATCGTAATAGAAACTGAAAGTGCAGGCGCTTTACAAATACATGCTCAATGAGCAACGGATTAAGTCAGATTGAAACCACATGTATGTCGTCGAAAATAATTTGGTCAGACGCTTTATTTAACTAAGAAATATAGTCCGCAGAGCGTTTGAATAACTTTGACTGTTTGCCTGCTCCGTCATCCAGGCGCTTGCTGAATACAAGCGTCGCGCGTTACTATAATAATTCCAAAGAGAAAATACCAAAAAAATGATTGAAGCTATTGTATCATACGCATCAAATTTGACAAATTTGCGTGAAAGTCAAAATGATTGCGTTTTCAATACGCATGATATTGTATTTCTTTGCGTTTTTAAACATTTTAATAGGGTGAAAGACGCAGACACGCAGCTTATCTGGGGCACTGATAAACCAACAATCAGGTCAATGTCTTTGCTGCATATTACAACTAAACCATGGCCATCCATACGTTGACAAAGAAATTAGTTTTTACAGTGATGTATGAATTTTATATTACGTTCATTTAGCAGCGTTTTATCTTCCCTTTGTTAAATTGCTTAATTTCTATAAGGTAACAAAATTGCAGGGCATAGATCTTATTTTTGTAATTAAGTTCATGTCATTTACCCACACTCTATTTCATTTAATTTCTATTTGGATTAGTGTTTATAACAACAAAAATATACATCTGGAGCAGTTAGGCAAACTTCTCTGCCATACAAATATAAACAACCTATAAGAAACATCCTTAAGGTAATTGTATTAAAATATGCAAAAATGTTATGTTGTAGATAATTTTTTAACATTCATTTAGCCTTACTAGGATTTTCTTGTGAGCATGAATGTGGAAGTCCCACTTGTGTTTTCTGATAACAATTTGCCCTGTTTGTATCAACCCTGAGCTACGAATAAATAGAACAATTTTTAGCGATTATCTGATATGACTGTAAAGTGGTAAACTTTTTATCGTTTTTAAACCATAAACCATTTATGCCTAGCGTCTAGAAAAAATTCCTTGGCAAACAGCGTAGACCCAGATGAGAAGCCGCATAATGCGGCGTCTCATCAGGGTCTGCGCTGTTTGCTAAAAGAAATTTCTGTAAGAAATATTCTAAATATATAAATAAATATACTAGACATCCCTAAGTTTGGATTAAATTGATTCAATTTAGAAGGATGGGAGAGTCCACTAGGCATAAATGGGCTAATTTGGTTGTAGTTGCATTCATGAACTAGGATATTCTTAATAGCAGTACTTAGCTATCTATTCTCCACAGTGAACATTTAAGTAGGATCTTCCATAAACAAGATCTGCTTGATGCTCTTTACCAATTGTTATTTCCGTTGATAAAAATAGTGACACCAAAGTGTGTCTTGTACTAACATTAATATATTTAAGAGCAGACACAATCCTAAAATATTTTGTATGCCCCGGCATTGACTGATGTTGGAGGTACATATTGCTTGACCCACCCTTCCATCTCTACACGGTTAACACAAAATGACACATTTCATATACATGTACCGGTAATATCAATAATGTTTACTACAAATCTTCCATACTTTCATAGATGTTGTCCTTGAACACTATCAACACACCCACATCAAACCTACCTCTTGTTGCTGTTGACACTGACATACTTTTGGCTCAGAGTTATTCAGAGGGTCCAATCTCTTGTTTAACAAACAATTAAGCATTTCATCAGACATCAATTACAATTCCTACAAAGGGTTGATACTTACATGTGTGTTATCTTTGAACACTATCAACACACATCACCTGTCCTTATTTTGACAATGACAGACATTGACCAACTGTGGGACTTAAACTCATTCAGAAGTTCACAATTATTGTTCAACCGAATTTAATAATTTTGACTAGCATCAAAACCACCTCCTACAAAAATTTAATACTTGTATGGGTGTTGTTGTCGACCACTCTCAACACATCTGACTTTATTTTAATATTAACATTTACCTTATTTGGCCTTTACATTTTTCGCATGTGCCAATTTCTTGGTTAACCCTTATTATGACAATATATTCATGTTCCTGGCATTTCCTGGTGTTAGGGCCACGACTTTTTTTTTATTGGTTTACAAAAATTATTTTGAAAATGGTCCATCGGGCGGTCGAAAAAAAAAAAAAAAAAACATCATTGGAAAAATAAGTTAATACTAATAACATCAGAACAAAGACATCATATCTTTTATAACCTTAACACAGAGACGAAAAATCAAATTATGCAATGAAACACATCTATATCTTCAAATGAAATGAGTCACCTAAAAGCACCTTTTTGTAACATCAGGCAATTTTAAACACTCCATTAAATGACATGCGTTCTTCTCCCATTAAAACGAAAAACTGCGCTTCATTTCCGTAATTCGATGCGCACCATTACGCAATGCGATGCCCGTTGCATAAATCTTATATAAGATAAACTACTCATACACAAAGTATGTGTTTGCTCTTATTGGACTTATGACATCGTCCATGAAAAAAAATCGAGGTAGATCGATCCCCGCGTCGTCGCGGTAATGTTTGTTAAAGTTGTTGTCATGAAAACTCGTTGATTTACAACGCAAAACGTCTTATTTGAACTGACGCGAATTAATACAATCATATTTGTCAACTTGGCTTTTGCTTTATTTTGATAATTTAATCCAAAGTTTAATGTTAGCAAGTGTTTTTACTGGAATTGTAAACAAGGAGCCAGTTAAAGTCTTACGAAAATGTGCAGTCTGTGTGAATTGACAGTTTGACGTCATCAAAGGAAAGCCGCTTGCTGTCTGAAGCAATAAAGCGACAATTTTTGCGCCGACAAAATTGGCTTCCTTTGTCTAGCAATCAACATGTCGAACCAATCGTGCGTTTGTTTCTCAATTGCAATCCTCCAATTTAATTATAGCACGTGTATAGCTCCGCCTTCGAATCTTTTGCAGAGAACGGAGGCGGAGTTTAACGGTTAATTGAGTTAGTATTTTACGCAAGTTGAGTTCCGATTTGCCGAAATTACTCGGCCCTAAGCATTAAAACGACAAATACATTTATCAATGATTTTCCGAGATATACCGATTTGTTCCGATTTCCAAACTTTCTGTACAGTTCCTATAAACTATGGCGGACGTGTTTACAAAATTCCTAAACACATATATCGTAAATAATGGCAGTGTTTTATTGGATTATTTATACTAATTATCAAATTGCAAGGTAATACTTTTTTATCTACTATAATATCGGGTTTGTTTAATATAATAAACATGTTAAACAATATAGTTGCGTCACAGACTAGGAAATAAATTTTGATGCGGTCGACATTTTACTGACGCTGATTTTCCTATTGTCTGTTATTAAATAAATTTTGAGAAGTGCCCATAAAAGGACTGGTACATACTGTGTCACATTGAAAAATATCCCGATCTCTGTAATATATGTGAACCAATCGTTGATTGTACTTACTTGATTTTATTCGCAACCGTACTCAAACCGGATCGTTTTTTTTTCTCGTTTCGCTCGTTTTTCAGTGCGGTCGGGAATAAAATATATAAAAAAAAGACGATTTTCCGATTTTATTTTTTTTCCCATTTTCCAAAAATTAGGGTCGGCGGTTTTGTAAACCAAGAAATATAAAAGTCGTGGCCTAGAGGTATATTGCCATTTGCTGTCCATTCATTTGTTTGTTTGCCTGTCTGTCTTTCTAGCAGCAATTATAATGTTGTAAAGTATTGTTATACATGTATGACAGGATGACATTTATAACACAATGTACACCTGATCTCATTTTGACCTTGAACTTGTCCTGTCTTTGGATCAAATTGTGATGTCACTGATTAAGTCACATAACCCTTTGATTTGATAATAAGGAATAATGAGCAGTGTGTGACAACCACTTCTGGGACAGTGTTCACCATATGTGACTAACAAAACGTTGGTGATGTATATTGCTAGTTAAAAATAAAATTAACAATTTTATAAGATCAAGCATATACATCTTAATGAAATAAAATGCAACCACTTCTGTCATATCGAAATAGCAGAATTTAAGGATTGAACACATATGCTTAATACTAGGATTTTACAGAAAACCATTTATTCATGCTTTTGGATCAATGACATAATTATAGAAACATTTTGATTTCACAATCAATGAAAGTTAAGAATATTTGTACAAATATGTTTTTAAATATTTTGTGGAATTGGTGCGTGCTATATAATAAAAAAGACAGATAATAAATGACCCAAATTGGTTTAGGCATGTTCAATAAATTGAAACAATATGTTCCCAAAACAACATAGACCGATGATGATGATGATGATGATGATGATGATGATGATGATGATGATGATGATGATGATGATGATGATGATGATGATGATAATGATGATGTTGATGATGAAAATAATGATGATGGTGATAATTAGAAAAATGATTATATTGATGATGATGATAATGATGAGGATAACATGATGCTGATGATGTTGGTGATGATGATGATGATGATGATGATGATGATGATGATTATGTTAGTTATTTATCAAGATGAAATATAATAATTCATATGCGTAGTGGAAGTCATTTAATGTCTGTTAAAAAAACAAGACAGCAATGAGGTGCAGCAGTTCTCTATTGTGGCAATAGGAAAACAATTTGACGACTCCAGCAGTCACATTTGTTTACAGTAACACACTCATTGGGAAAGTTGTTAAACACATTAACACAAAATGTGTTGTAATTATTTCTTGGAATGATTATGTTGTTGTTTAAAAAAAATGGCTGCCAGGTGCTGGGGTAGTTTAAATAAAAAAAGTAATACCTTGCGAAAACCACCTGCTCATAATGCTTTAGTCTGAAAGCCTTAGATTAGCGCCTTAGGACCTTTTGCCTTTTGTGTCTTTTCTTGTATACCCTCAAGGCCAGTCAGAACTTAGCCTGGATCAAAATTGGATCAGATTTTTAGTTTAATAGCACTTTCCATTGCTAATCTGAAATCATGACAATTGTTCAGTTGGTACTTTATTTTCTTTTGACTGTTAACCAAAGAACATAATGTGTGCACATTGCATCCTATCTGATGACGCTTGTTGTTCTATCTAAGGCTAGTGACCAATTACAGACTTTACATTACTGATCTATACATGGTATATTAAAAGCTGTTTCTTGTGCAAGTATGTCTCATCATGTTTTTTTTTAAGTCCTGCTTAACTACCCAACACCCTATCAGCTCACATGGATCTGTATTATAGATGCTCAATATACATAATAATTTATCTCTATCATGACATGGCAGTGATTGGGAAAGATTTGTGCTAAAATGCATTCTACATGTTTTTTCTATGAAGTAAGTCAAGAGGCACTTATTCAGAAAACGGATGCAATCTTAATTAACTGCTATTCCCACAAAAATTGTCTTAGTATTGGCAGTTAACAAGGATGTGTGTTGACCCTCTTGTTAGCTTGACTTTTCGAAGAAAAATGAGAGCTATACTTCTAGCCCCTGCGTCAGCATCGCCGTCGGCGTTGGTGAAAGTTTTTATGCTACTCGAAAATATTTTCAGAGGAGCATAAAGTTGCCAGTTTGTAGTTCCTTACTTCCTTCCTTCATTCCGTCACACTTTTGCTACCGTTTCTCATAGCGCCTTTAATACTTAACTAATCGATTTCATATTTGGCATGAATGTACCTTGCATGGACCTCTACCTTTTGATGAGGTTTGAGGTCACTGGGGTCAAGGTCACTGAGGCTAATAATAGACTTCCTTCTGTCACACTTTTGCTACCGTTTCTCACAGCGCCTTCAATACTTAACCAATCGCTTTCATATTTAGCATGTAGGTTCCTTGCATGGAACTCTACCTTTTGATGGTTTTTGAGATCACTGGGGTCAAGGTCAAGGTCACCGAGGCTAATAATAGACTTCCTTCTGTCACACTTTTGCTACCGTTTCTCATAGCGCCTTCAATACTTAACCAATCACTTTCATATTTGGCATGTAGGTACCTTGCATGAACCTCTACCTTTTGATGAGGTTTGAGGTCGCTGGGGTCAAGGTCAAGGTCAACGAGGCTAATAATAGACTTCCTTCTGGCACACTTTTGCTACCGTTGCTCATAGCGCCTTCAATACTTTACCAATCGCTTTCATATTTGGCATGTAGGTACCTTGCATGGACCTCTACCTTTTGATGAGGTTTGAGGTCACTGGGTAAAGGTCACCGAGGCTTATACTAGATTCTTTTAGGTGTTTATTAACACATACATTGACAAAGCGCATCATCGGGGACCATCCATCAGTTTCACAGATATTCTTGTTTGTTAAGTCAAATTACTATAACACTATCAAAGATAATTAACTCAAACTTGGAATACTTCTTTATGGCATCAACACAATTGTGTATGTCAAGTTGAATAACTCTGTCAGCATTATTTCTAGAGTTATGCCCCCTTTTATATTTAGAAAATTGAAAATTTGTTTAAGTTTTATGTTTAGGTCCACTTTATTCCTAAAGTATCAAAGCTATTGCTTTCATACTTGCAACATTTACTAACTATCATGAGTGGACTGTGTAGGCAAAGTAAGTAACTCTGACTGGCATTTTGACAGAATTTTGGCCCCTTTTATACTAAGAGCATTGAACATTCGGTTAAGTTTTGTGTTTTGGTCCATTTTACTCCTAAAGTATCATTGCTATTGCTTTCAGACTTGGAACACATGCTAACTATCATAAGGGGACTGTACAAGACAAGTTGCAATTAACTCTGGTTGGCATTTTGACAGAATTATGGCCCTTTTTATAGTAACTTTCAATATTTTGATAAATTTTGTGTTTAGATGCACTTTACTTTTAAAGTATCAAGGCTTTTGCTTTAAAACTTCAAACACTTTCTTACTATCATCAGGGTACTGTATCTGGCAAGTTGAATTAGACCTTGATCTTTGAATGACCTTGACTCTCAAGGTCAAATAAATAAATTTTGCTTAAATTGCCATAACTTCTTTATTTAGGACTAGATTTGATTCATACTTTTACAAAACAACGCTTACCTGACATACCACAATAGACTTCACCCAAAACATCCCCCAGGCCCCACCCCAGAATCCCCCCTCCCCCAACATTTTGTTTTTCCCTTTTTTAATGCCACTGATAGCAGTTGAACTGTCTGTCAGTCTGTGCGTCCATCCAAAAACTTTAGCATTTGCCATTACTTTTGCAGTATTGAAGATATCCCTTGGTATTTGGCATGGATGTGGAGCTGAACATTTTGAGTGGTGGTAGGTCAAGGTCGTCCTTCAAGGTAAAAGGTCAATGTCAAAGGTCTAATTTTGCTATATTGAAGATAGCAGCTTGATATTTGGCATGCATGTGAATCTCATGGAGCTGCACATTTGGAGTGGTAAAAGGTCAAGGTCTTCCTTCAAGGTCTAATGTCAAAAATATGGCGTCTGTCCGTTCGTCCAAAAACTTTAACATTGGTCATAACTTTTGCAACATTGAAGATATCAACTTGATATTTGGCATGTCTGTGTATCTTATGGAGAAGCACATTTTGAGTGGTGAAAGGTCAACGTCATCCTTCAAAGTAGAAAGGTCAAGGTTAAAGGTAAAATTTTGCCATATTGAAGATAGCAACTCAATATTTGGCATGCATGCGTATCTCATGGAGCTGCACATTTTGAGTGGTGAAAGATCAAGGTCATCCTTCAAGGTCAAAGGTCAAATTATGCAATATTGAAGAAAGCAACTCGATGTTTGGCATGCATGCGTATCTCATGGAGCTGCACATTTTGAGTGGTGAAAGGTCAAGGTCATCCTTCAAGGTCAATAGTCAAATTGTGCTATATTGAAGATAGCAATTCGATATTTGGCATGCATGCGTATCTCATGGAGCTGAACATTTTGAGTGGTGAAAAGGTCAAGGTCGTCCTTCAAGGTCAAAGGTCAAATTTTGCAATATTGAAGATAGCAACTTGCTATTTGGCATGCATGTGTAACTCATGGAGCTGCACATTTTGAGTGGTAAAAGGTCAAGGTCATCCTTCAGGGTCAAAGGTCAAAAAAACAAATTCAAAAACTTTAACCAAAACTTTAACCTTCCTCATAACTTTTGCAATATTGAACATAGCAACTTGATATTTGGCATGCATGTGTATCTCATGGAGCTGCAAATTTTGAGTGGTGAAAGGTCAAGGTCATCCTTCAAGGTCAAAGGTCAAACAAATAATTCAAAGCGGCGCATTAAGGGGCATTGTGTTTCTGACAAACACATCTCTAGTTTAATGTTAACACGACGTTTACAAATGCTTCCAATATAGTCATCATGTATATTTCCCGACAAAAGAGCGCAAAAATTATAAAGGTAGCGTGTGTTGATATTTTTATACAAACTGTGTAGCGCAGAGAACATTGAATTATGTTGATTTCGGTTAAAAGTTTATTTGGTATTTTTTAACACAATTATACCGCAATTAATTTGATATTTCCTCAAAATTAATTTCAAATCAAACACGTCGTATCTTCATCGTTACGGTCCTTTAGTTGAGTAATTATTGAAACAGTAATTGTACTGTATACTGATTCAAGAGAACATCTGGACGGAACTGGATTAAGTATTGGGCGTTATGAAAACACGCATTGCACATCTACTGACCTATTGTGTAGACTGCTGTCTGCGGTGTTTAAACAAAAGAGATTAACATGTGAGAATGCAACTCTAACGATTTGGTCCATAATGTCCCGTAATACATTGTTTTGAATGTCATTATTTTAATCAATACATTTGCGATCTAAATAAGGGACAAGTAGTGTAACACGAGATTATTAATTTTTTTTATAAAAAAAATGCAGTCGGTAGATATCTTCGTCTCTGCTGCTATTAAATGTGTATTTACAAATAAATACAGCCACGCCAATTTTTGCGCGCTTTTATTAGAACAAAGAAACTCATTTAATTTATGTGCACTTTTTGGATAGAATTTGTAACCGAAAATAGCTGTACACGACGCGTGCAAACCGAGTCAGGTGATTTACTCATGTTGGATTACAACTGATCTGATTGGGCGCTCATTTCATCAAATCTTTAAATAGAAACATATGCAGAAGTTCATTTAATACTTTCAAAAAATTGTTAACGTTTGTGTTTGACATTCTTTAGCACTCGTATCGTCAGTATTAACCAGAATTCGTTTAAAAAAATGAAAACGGGCATAAGCTGGATTATCGAGTCATGGATAAAGACGGAAGAAGTTGCATGTATGCGATTGAGACAGTTGAAACGTATGTATCGGAGAAAAGAGGGACTCGTGGAAAATACGACTATCACATTACAATCAGTTATGAGTTCTCCGTGGCTTCAAACTGTTAATTACATAAGGCGACTACTTTTTGACGATGCTGGAACAGCAGCGTCCAAGGTTTGATAACCAGTAAAAAAAATCTTCACAATGGCGCCCTATGTAAAAGACCGAGCCAGTCCGATTGAGATAACTCGATTTTTTCAGTTACTTCCCTTGGCATTCGACACTGCGTAGGAGATTGCTCGTTGATTTTCATTGATAACATTCTCCTAGCAGAGTTGTCGTTCGTGTTGATAAAGGTAAATATTAATAGAACAGCATATCCTGGGGAAACAGATTCAATAAGTGTATCAGAACGTTAATTTCAAATTAGTAATTTTACATCCTTTTTATTTTTATGGACTAATGAAACAACTATATATTTTCTCTATTTTGTTTGATATTTGTTCTCGATTTAGTAAATAAATTGCGCATAAAAACATGTAAAATTAACTTTTTACGTGATCACAAAACTGAAGAATGCGAACGATTTCGAACCTGCAAATTGTAAACGCTGCACTGCTATGATATATATAGATAAAACAACATTTCATTGCGTTATTGTCCGTCCCGCTAGCGCAGTGGTAAGGACGTTCGCTTTTTCACCTTTACGACACCGGTTCGATTCCCGCTCCCGGCGCAATGTTATATTTTGTATGTTTTGTGGTCACCATTCCTGACAGTTGTTTTTTTTTTCCGGAAAATCTCATTCCCCCCCCCCCCCCCGCAGCATTTGAGCATATAAAAAATTAAAAAGTATTTCAGTACAAAACAAATAGCTGGAAATTGCAGCTATCATTCAAAATTCGTCCCAACTGTCGTCAATCTAATCTTATTAGGTAGGAGTGCTGGACACACTCCGGGTCCCAACATTATGCAGCCTCAGCGCGGAGGTAACTCATTACCTTGGAAAAACACAAATACATACACTGGGTGCAGCCTAGGCGCGTATAGACTCAAACAAGGCAACAAACTCAAGTGCGGGCACAATCATTTAAAATTTACATATTGAATACGATATTCTAACAGAAATTACACAACCACCTAAGTGTACATACCATGTTTGATATTTCGTTCGATTGTTAGATTTCAGCATATACATGTTTAAGGTCATTTCGCTATTAAGTAACTTATCCATATGTTCGTGGGCGAACTCGGATAGTCAAGTGCTCATACGATTGAGCTCACATGGTCCGGCTATGTGCTCATACCTACTTTCGAGAATCATCATGAATGTATTGCCATACTTAATGAACAAGAATGTGACCCGCCTCCCAGTTTCGCTCAATGGGTCAAGTTACCCACGGGTACTACTTCCCCGTACCCCTAAACTTTTTTTCGTACCAAAAATGTTTCGTACGCAATTTTTTTTCGTAACAATCTTTTTTTCGTACCCCAAATTTTCGTACCCCAAATTTTCGTACCCAAATTTGTTATCGTACCCAAATGTTCGTATCAACATACACAATTGTGGTGATATAGATAAACTTAAATTGATGTTTTATATCCATCCACTTCTAAAGCATCGTCACACCAGTACTGCCAGTACTTTGATATATTTATTGGTATACAAAACCGGCAGACGTTTTTTTTTTCAAAAACCCGAAAAAAATAAAATTAGATTTGACATTGTTTTTTTAACAAAAATTCCCGATCCTACAAAAATGGTCTGAACAGTTATCAGTTTTCTAAACGTTCCGCGTTTTATACATGACATCGCGCACTGAGCGGTCGGGTTGTACTATTTTTGGTATTTTACGTTCTTGTGCGTATAAATACGCAGTAACTGTGATAAACCAGTCTGTTGTTATCGGGAACATGGCGACTCCCGTTGACCTGAAGAACAAGGGAGATTGTTTATTTTTGCAAGTCTAACCTCTTCAAGGAACTGTGCAGTAGATTACAAATGACAAAGTCCAGGACGAGTGCACCGAATCCAAATTGGCAATTGGCAGGTAGAATGGTTTAACCGCACACTTATTTAAATGGTAACGTCCTTCCTGGCGGGTGAACAAACAAGCTGGGATCTACACCTAGGTAGTTTGGCGGGTGCGTACCGAGCAACACCGCATGAAGCGACTGGTTTCTCCCCTAATATGATGGTAACTGGACGTGAAGTTAGACTCCAAGCAGACATCATATATGCTGATCCATCTTCTGGAGGTTCCACCGAGATGAGAAATATCACCACCATGCAACAGGCCTGATATGCGGGACAACTACGGGAAAGGTAGCGATGGAACACCTTAAACAAAGGGCAAAACGCAGTTAAGTTCATTTTGAACAAAAAGCTTCGTTAATAGACTTCAAGATGGGCGACCTTGTATGGTGTCTTAATGAGGGCCGTAAAGTTGGGTTATGTCCGAAACTCGAAAATATATACGAGGGGCCCATGCTCATTGAAAAACAATTCAACAGTAAACTTTGCATTGCAAGTATTGTCAGTTTGTATTGCAAACTGACCGAGAGGGCCATACTAAAATGGTGCATCACGATAAACTGAACCCGTACAGCGGCAAACACATTCCTAAATGGTTCATCTCTGCGAAACAGAAACTTAAGAAACACATAAGCGAATAACTAATATGTGAGCCAATACCTAATTCATAATCAAAGACTTGGGATCTTGCGCGAAAAAAAAAAACGTTGCGTAAAAAAAGAAAAGAAAAGAAAAGTGCATAAATATTTTGGTGGGGGGTTATTACAAAAAAGGGATTATTTTAAGTATAATCTAACATTTAGTGGCGCAAAAGAACAATGACGCTTCTCAAGTTCATTAAGTTTAGTAATAATAAATTGTTACGTCACTACTGGTTGTTTATTTTAGAAAATGTGGCGAGCTGTAGACGATCGTCATAAGAAGTATAGACGTCGTGCCTGTGGAAAAACTGACAGAAAGTCTAGAGTGGTAGGCCATGTTTTAAAATACCATGTGTCGATGGACAGAGTACCATTCTCTTGCAGTTTATGCAATTTCCGCTGCCTTGAGCAACACGAACTTATGGACCATGTACGTAAGTACAGGAGGCATATCGATGAGGCAAGTAAACTTGGTATGACCAATACGCCAGTGCTCCTAGATCAAGCGGAACGGCCGATTGACATCGACAATTATGTAGAAGCCATAGAGGACACAGTGCAAACCCAAGATCCTGTGTTGCCACTAAGCAGCATTGAAAAGGGCTCTGCGTCAAAATTGGAACGACCGGACCAGGAGCAAACGAAACATGCCTTGAATTTCCATACGTCCGTTTAAATGGGCGGCTCTCTAACATCTTCTGATCTATCCATCGAGCCAGGATGTTTGACTGACCCTCCAATGGGTCAGTACGATGCACCAACGCCCCTGTTAGACGAGCACGACGAGGAGGAGGAGGAGTTCAACGTCTGGCTGGGCTTTTTGACCGCCCCTGATGATCAGGAAACGGTTTCTTATGAGGAACCTAATCAGCAGGTTGTACCAACACTGTCTTCTGTTGAACAGCGGGATTGGATGAGCCCCATGCCACGGGTAGTAACATCAGAACAGCCAGCGGTGCTTTCCACTGCGATGACAGCTTCACAGGTGCCGACAGCTATAGTCCAGGATCCGATCAGGGAGGCAATAAGGCAATCAACAATACTGATGGAAAACACAATTAGGGAGGGACATTCTACAATACTGAGTGCCATCAATGCAAATCACAAGGACATGCTTAATGTGCTTAAGGAGATTCGGGACGCACTGCAGAAAGAAAAACAAAAAACTTAAATAAAAACACTAGCTGTGTCATATTACATTTACTGTGTTAATGTTGTTTTACAACGGCACTAACTAATGTGACGATGACAGTTGTTTACTAGTGTTAATGTTTTAAAACTATAGGTGATGTTTGTGTTTAACTTTAAATTTTATTGAAATGTGTATTGGCTACAGTAGTTTAGCCAAATTTTGTGAGGGGGGGGGGGTAATGATATGCACTGGGGTTTTCATCTAATGTTTTACCTTTCCTGTAAATACTTGTTCTGGATTCATTCACTCCAATAGTCAGTGCGTTTTGACAAACATAATAAGCAGAATATGTATATGAATCTGACTATTAACAGATCCCATAACATATAAATCAAACCATGTTTGCGTCTTGCAATTTTAACCAGGAATGTGGACATTGTTCTTTCTTATTTAGGATGACTCAGAGAGTGTCTGTTCCGAGTTCTGTTCTGTTCTGTTTTTCTTGATCTTGATCTTGATATTGATGTGTTGCGGTGAAACATTGAAAAAAAATTACTCACCGCGCGTGCGTCAAGTAGCTGTAAAACATACTTAGTTTTCGAGCCCCCCTCTAATTTGGTTTTTAAACATAGAAACTGGATCATTTGTAGCTGTTTGATACTTGCGAATCAAGTCCGGAGGAAGAGAGTTCCAGGCACATATTGTATTTGGGATGAAACTGAACTTTAGTACGTTTGTCATTGTCGAAATTCTATTAAAATGTTCATTATGCATGTTTTTAGTAAAACGAATAGGTCGATGGAGTTGATCCAATGGTAAATTTGCACGTGAATTTAGACCTTTACATAGTAATATTAATCTATTTTGTTTTCTTCTTTCTTTCAAAGGTTGAAGTTCTAATACTTTTAAAATTTTAGTCATGGATCCTGGTTCGTAGTCCCGATAATTAGAAGTGATGAATCTAGCTGAATGCTTTTGTACGCTTTCAAGTTTTTCTTGTAAATAAATTTGATGTGGATCCCAGGCCGCGCTGGCATATTCTAGCACTGGGCGGATTAATCCTTTATAAGCCTGAAGTTTTACGTCTTGAGCACACATGGATAAATTTCTTTTGAGAAGACCTAACGTTCTGTACGATTTGTTGCAGACTTCATTTATATGTTTGTTCCAATTCAGATCACATGTGATATTCACTCCAAGATATTTAATACAAGATAAGACGTCTAGACGAGTATTTTTCAATGTGTAGTCAAAATTAATTTTCTTATTTCTACGTGAAAGAGTCATCGTGTTGCATTTACTGGGTTGGAATCTTATACCCCAAGAAGTGGCCCAATAACCAAGTTTATTTATGTCTGATTGTAAGTCTAAGCAGTCTTCAAAATTATTAATTTCCCTATAGCAAACACAATCGTCGGCAAAAAGTCTAATATTCGAAGTTATGTCTATAGAGATGTCATTGATATGCACCAAAAATAGGATCGGGCCTTACACAGTTCCCTGCGGTACTCCGGATTTAACAATTGAGGATTCTGATCTGGCGCCATTTACTACAACGCATTGCTTACGGTTTACTAAAAATGAATCTATCCACTGTAGAATGTTTATAGGAACTCCATATTTGTGTAATTTAGTTTTTAATAATTCATGAGGCACGGTGACGAACGCCTTTTCGAAGTCTTGTATAAAAATGTCCACTTGTTTGGATTTATCTATAGATGTTGCCCAATCATTAATGACGGTTACAAGTTGGGTTTCACAACTGTGATTTTTACGAAAAGCATGTTGATTTTTATTCAGAATAGAGTTGTTATCAAAATGTTGCATTAAGTTGGAACAGATGATGTGCTCTAGAAGTTTGCAACATATGCAAGTCAACGACACAGGTCTATAATTACTAGGTTTTGATCTGTCATCTTTCTTGTATAACGGACAAATATTTGCTGATTTCCTATCCTCCGGATTAGTACCAATGTTTACTGATTGTTGAAAGAGATGCGCTAAGACGCTTGATATACTAGTTGCAAGTTCTTTTAATACTTTTGGATGTATACTATCAGGACCCATGGCCTTGGTTGTATTTAAGCCTTGCAGCAATTTTTCAACTCCTTTTTCAGTAATATTTATTAAGTCCATTTTCTCGTATAAAGGTGTTTCATATGTAACTGACGTATATTCAGTGTGCGTAAAGGCACTGGTGAATTGTTCATTTTAAACTTTAGCTTTATCTAAATCTGATTCTACAGTAGAGCCACATTTTGTTGTTAACGGAGGTATACCTGTTTGTCGGATTTTTGACAGTTTATGTATTTCCAAAAAGGCTTACAGTCTTTTTTAATTTCACCAATTAAATTATTCACATAATTGTCATGAGCATCTTGAACTTCAGTTTTAACTTGTTTTCATAACAATTTCCACTTAATCTTCAGTCTGAGATTTCCAGTTTTTTTTTAATTTGCATGAGTTTTATTTCTACGTTTTACCAATGTTTTAATTTCTCGGGTAATCCAAGGTAAATATTGTAGACTTTTAGATAGTTTACTTGGAACATGAGTGTCTACACATTTTAATAAGAATTTCTTGATTAATTTACTATTTCTTCCACTGTTCTGGTGTTTTGATAACCGTTGAAATACTTGTCCTTAGCAAAGTCCGAAGTTTCCTTTCTCATTGCATCATAATCTCCTTTTTGGAATATTGGAAATAAGAACGTTTTGGTTGTTTCTTGTACGGGATGTCACACTTCAACGTACCAGCGATAACATCATGATCACTAAACTTGTCTGGCGAGTAGATATTTTCAAATTGACCGGGTAGTGTTGTAATGAACAAATCCAGAATGTTTTCGTCCCTCGTGGGAAAATTTACGAGTTGTTCAGCACTATGTTCGTCTAGGATATCAATAAGTGATTGGCCTTCACAGTCCGATAGGCATGATAACGTTAATTTATTAAGTTTATTTTACTCGAGTTATTTATATTCTTAGCGAATTGTTCATAAATAAAAGTACTGTATTGGGTTAATGAACACATATATTTTATGAATCCATAGGTATTGCACAATAATCTTCGTTAGTCTGATTGTTATTCACATTTTTCACTAGAAGTCGTCATGTCATTTCACCATTGTCCGCCATCTTGGAATGCTGACTTATGGGTAATTCTTGCATAGCAACAAACTGCTGTGATAACATTTTTATCGCAAGACCTATTTTTAGGCATTAGGTAAGAAATCTACGCTATTATTAGCATGTAAAGGTTATTAATTAGTTCATATAATCTGTTTTAAATTGGTTTGTCATTTAAAGCCCATTTTATTATTTATAAGTGTTAAGCGTGCGAGCGTTCCCTAATTGGTCACGGCAGTTATTGTGACCCGCTTTTGGTCACACAGTGACCAATATTTGGTCACAGTGACCAATTTCTGGTCACAAATGACGCCGCGATAGTATAAAGTGACCAAATTTTGGTCACAGGGTTCATTCTAGTTATAATCTTTAAAGGGGTAACATCTATCAATGTTTTCTCTAAAAAAGTAAGATTAGCATTAACAATAGTAACTTTTGTATTGAACCGTTGAATTTTGAGAAATAAGTAATAGCTTATTCTAAGTTCTTTTAAATATGGAGTAATTGAACTATTAAATCTAACTTTAACTACCGTATTACGTTGAAAGGAGCATCATTGAATTTTTGACATCCATTGTTTACTATTATTTGACTACGCTACTTTGTCAAGACTGTTAAATCCGATGAATATTAAGTTTTATTGAATGTATCGGAATTAAGCATTTTGTTTATCGGTACACAGTTATAACCGTTTATTGTGAATAAACCCGTTGAACATTTCGTATCGGAATTGCGTTGTGAATTTATAGTACCACGGAACGCAACAATACTACAAAAACGAAAGAAGAGTTAAATGTCTAAAAAAAATAAAAATAATTAATTGCGGAAATTATTTGTGGATGCGGTGCCGTTTGATAAAAAATACACGGTTGACTAGAAGCCGATTCTTATCATCCGGGAATGACTAGAATCCGATTCATGTCACCCTGGGGTGACATAAACTTGATAAAGCCGATTCTAGTCACCAAGGGTGACTACCGTCGGCTTGAAGTCACCGCAGGGTGACATGAATCGGCTTTTAGTCACCCCCGGTTGACTTGTGGGCCTTTTCAGGTCGACAATGATAATGAGCTCTAATTACATACATTCAATAACTGATACATGGGTTTCGCTGTTTTGATATATTCTGTTCTAAAATTTTGATACCTCACTGTCAATGGAAAACATCGTTTGTGTACATCATTGATTGGTTGTGAAATCATCAAGTTTTTCTTCTTTTTTACCAGTAAACAATCTAGTTTATATCAATGTGGTACGTCGGCATTATTATTTATCCGCAGAGAAATCTTTGTTTGATGTATTATACATATGCCATTATTATTTGTGACCGGGTCGACTTTCTCCCGATTTGTTTAGTGGTTTATAACCCGTACTTATTATTTTAACATGATATTTTTGTGAGTGTAGTCACATGATCAAATCGGAGGAAACGAGTCCAAGTTCACTCTAGTGGTTAGTATTGGTTCTTGTGTTTGGATTTTATTGTATGTAATTGAAAACGGTTGCAATACATTGTTTTCTTTGTATTTCGTTTGAGGTTTGAACCATGCATAGGCGCTCGATGTCTATGACAATGTTTTGTTAATTTATTATTTTTAGTTATATTGCAATATACTCAACATCACTTGACTCGCGGTAATATGATAATAGGTGCTACCTAATTAACGGGCAAAAGCTTATTTGATGTTTGTTTAAGATAACACGGGTAATAAAATAAATATATGTCTGCACATTATCATGCAACAAAACATTCAATTTCTTTACAAAACAATATGTATCCTCGAAGGACCAAAGTCCTTGGGGGTAAGAATCGATTTTTAAAAAGAAGTGAAAGTAAACAAACACAACACAAAATTGTGTACATACCTTTATGGAAAAATCCTTTATTTACATTTACCAAACCAAATTTGGCAAATATGTGCTTAAATAAATAAGATTCGGCTTTGTAAAGTAGCCCTGGTCGAAGCTGTCTGCCATTTTTTAGAAAGGACCTAATTCCGGTGACGTCATTCAAAGGGAAATTACTCAAACCTAATGGTGTATTTAGGCCAAGCAACTGCTATTTGCTAGTTTTTCTGTATTTTTTTTTAACTTGGAAATATTCTTTAATTTTTGTTATAACAGTCAAAATATATAAACTTATTTACAATTAGTTTATGCATTTATATTTTCCTTCGTTTTTTCTTCCTAATCACAACACAAACAGAGTAAAGTGTCACCTCTCCTTAGAGCTCCAACTTATAAATATTCTTTTAAAATAACTCTTTTAACAGTCAAACACATAAATAGGTTAACTTATTTACACATTCAGCAATTAAATGCATATAATTGAAAAAATATGAAAAAGTAGTCTAAGGGATACGACCAGCAACCTAATAGAAAAAATAGGTTGGCCTAATTGAAAAAACGAAAACTTCCGGTCTACTTCTACGAGTCAACTCCAGCCGACAATGCAAACGGACTGTCACATGTTTAAAAGCGAGTTTGGGACCAAATAAAGGGGTTTAAAGGGGGCCATGAATTAGGAATAGTAGAAAACATACAAATTAAGGTGTGAGAAACATTATACACGAGTGTTACCTGTTTTGGTCTCATTTCGAGCGTCTTTTTGTAGGTGACAGTTGCGTTGGCATCTGTCATTATTCACCGAACTGCGCGTGCATGACGTCATCTTAACTCTCGCGATACGAGACAAAAACAAATGTCATCGGAATTCGGACCCCCACGGAATTCGGGCCTTAGAGGATAATTTAGCAAAGCAATAAAATATAATTTGTTTTAATCTTAAACAAGTTTATGAAGCTATGCTTTATGTATAATAACCCCTTGTACTGTTTTCAAACTCTTAAACATGTATTTCATTTTTTGTTTACTTTTAAAAACAATGTTAGAATTTAAAAAAAAATTTAATCTCGCGAAACTGTGTTTTATTGATGTTTTCCATATGCAGGGATGCCATTTATGTTTTAGGGCGAGATTATTTCTAAAACGATTTTATTTAACTTAAGCATAAAAAAGAAAGGTGCCGTACTTCATTATTTTGGTCCCATGTCTAAATCATCGACATCGTAAATGTATCCCCTGCATATGTAAATGAAAAACTTTTTGTACTTAATTAATGTTAATAAACATATAAATGCAACAATGCTTGCGGGAGTGTTTGCATCTATCTTGAAAGAAGTGCATAGACCTCATTCACTGCGCAAAATTACACAGACCAGAAATATCACCTTTGGCTTTGGACACAAATTCACACAATACTCTTTGCATATCTTCCGCACTGTCAGGGTTCGACACTAAGGCACGTCCGACAGACATTGTCTAGTAAGATCGGTGGTCGGGGTAGTAATACTGTGGGCTAGCTTGTCCGACTGGTCGTACATAACAAATCTATACCAGCGATTTTCCTTGTCCAATTGGGAAAAGTACCCGTACCGGTCCAATTGGGAAAAATCAAGTCGTGAAAATCTCAAAATTGGGAAAAATCGAGTCGTGAAAACCTCAAATTGGGAAATTGGTGTATTTGATTTTTTGCTCCCAAATACTTTAAAATTGATAACCAAGTGTTTTCAAGCTGTCAATATTATATAAACCTAGGTTCAAGCTATAGAGCTGCAAAGGGAAACTAACTAAATGTTGCTTAAAAAAAAAAAAAAAAAAAAAAAAATTTTTTTTTTTTTTTTTTTTTTTACCTTAAATTGGGAATTTAAGGACAGCAATTGGGAAATTTGTATTTTTTTCGTAATTGGGAAAGTGCCGTTTACCGGTACTTTATAAAGAAGGAGGAAAATCGCTGTATACTGATTCATATAACTATACCTAACCGAAAACCTTTTTCTCTTAATGTGTAAAATAACTCTCGTATCCGTTATTTAGATCAGAACAAAACTAGCGTATATAAATAAACGCGGAGAATTCACATGATTCATCGCTTTTTTTAGACGCGAAGGAGAGCTTCCCGCAGAAATTGCTTGTTTCCATTGGTCAAGTTGTCATGAATATTAATGATTTTCTGAAGTGTCTTAGAACTTTACATCATGTTTTTACGACTTCTATTGACAATCGGTATCATCAATGTAAACATTTTGGCGTAGCAGACGAGAGAATGTAATTTAAAGAATGGCTTTGTTCAAGATTGGATTTTCATCCGACAAATAAGTTAATAAAGAAGAATCCGACGGTAAAACTGACACAGATTATGCTGGAAAAAGGGCCTTGGAGCTGTGGTTGCATGGAGCACAGTGGTCAAGGAGGCCAGAATTTGATGACCTTGAATAAATGTCACCTGCTGCACAGACATCATTTATTTAACTGGTGATAAACAGTGAAATTATAACAAACAATTAATGTTGTTAAATAGTTTTATTTTATTTTTTACTCATTGCATCAAAATGACTTTCTTGTGTTCACTAATTATTTACTGATAAATAATTGATTAAACAGTTACACGACACAATTGTGTTAATTTGTTATGTCATTTATGGTCTAGTAGACATCATATTCGGGCTAGTACATTTTTAGAGGAGCTGGTCCGATGGTCTGGCTGTAAAAAAAGTTAATGTCGAATCCTGACTGTTAGAGCTCATGTCATGAAATGTGGTAAACTTATTGTATTTTTCGGAATCCTCAGGAATTAACAGTTGGTAAAAACTATCGCTTATGTGATACACAGATTGAACATTACTAGGTTGGTGCTAAGGTGAAAATACTAGTAGCAAAAATTTAGATTTATGATGAAGACCCACATCATAAGCTTAAAGCTAAATATATGAGTGTACCTGTCACTTTATGTGTGAGACAAAAAATAAACAACAACATACTTATTATCATGAATTTACTGTTATCAACAAGAATTGTTTTACCAGTAAATAATTTACCAAACCATATTTAAATAAAATATAATCAAATATTTTTCACCTGTATTTAATTTCATTATTTCGTTTCCTAGTATTTTCATTTCATTTAATTCATTTTCATGTTTTGAAAGTAAGGATATTCAGTCATTATGGAATGTTGCATTAAACATATAGACAGCAGCTGCGTATTGCATGTGAATGAGGCAGTTTCCACATGAATATGATTATAAAATAACAACCCGATTATTAAACTGCATGTACATCCCAATTGATTAAAGTCAAGTTTTTGTATGTTCAAGCTCATAAACAAAATAACACATTCAGTATGTTCATTTATACCCTTATCTTCTCGCCCTTGTTTCTGTGCACTCAACACATATAGTATTAGACACACTGTTATGAGTTTGCATATATTCGGATAAGTTCCTACCACGCGTTTGTTAGTTCAAAAACACGCTCAGTCATGGCACTAAATGTCAATGAGTTGACTTCATCAAAGATGTAGAACCAAAGAAAAACTCCACTCATCCAGTACGCCTCCTATAAAGAAATAATAACAAGCAGTCATAAAATAAAATGAATACCGTAGCCTACACTTTTGCTTCTTATATGGTCTTCAAAAAATTAATCAGAGACAGTTGACAAGACTAAACTTCTGCGTTTTGCTTATTTGCATTTTTTTCAAAGTGTCAGCACAATGTGCAAAATAATAATGGTAATACACAACATGGTCTCAGGTGTGTCAAATGAATTTTTAGCCAAGGATTATTAATTATAGGTATAAGACTTATGTTCAAGTGTACAACACACTATTTTGTAATAAAAATATTGCAAAGTGTGCTACTGGCACTGCATTATGCACATTTATATTTAAGCAAAAATTAACATTCATTTATATAATAAACAAGAAATCTGAAACTTAAAAACCACTTAGATATTGTTTAATGTACAATGTATTACTCAAAGTCAAAGTGCTTTTTAATTGTGGCATACATTTTTTGAATTAATACTAGTAATACTAGTAATAGAAATACAGAAAAAAATACAGAAAAAAAAGCTGCCTGGGAACTATCATTTTTAATATCAACAATTCATGCCTGATTGCAAATTAATAATTTCAGTATTCTTTCACATTGTTTTCACACCTGATATTTGTTATGCTGTATATTCTTTTTGCTTACAGACATACAGAGTCTCTTCACAATAATTGCAGTTTCTTAACAGTCCACTAACGTTGAACATTACAGAGTCACAATTGCTAATGTTTCAGTCCCGGTCAAGCTTTATAGGTCCAGAATTGCTTCGTTGTTGAGTACAAAGCACGCAGTCAGTTTTGCTCAGCGGCTTTTGCCCGTATCACTTATCTCGCGGTATTTCGTTGTGCGCCACCTAGCCGATGTTTACATTGTCAACAAGCAGGCAAGTCTTATTTATAGGACGCCCAAAGAATTTAGAGATACTTTTTATATGGGCTAAATTCGTTGGAACGTCTTATCGGGGAAAAGTCCAAAATGTGTTGGAAACCAGAAAGTTTGAATTTTCATTGATTTGCGTAAAATTGAAAAATAACATTACCAACTCATTCAGTTTTAGTTCAGAAGTCCATTTTTACCTCAAATATCGTCGAATTGAAGTTGGAAAGGCATAAATTTTTCAGTTAAACTTCTGCTTAAATCGCAAACCAATCACTGACCTGTAGCCATGTCATGAAACCGATTTGAAAATGAACCAATCAGAAGAAAGGCATTACGGTGTAACGTGTACGCTTAATTTTATTTAACATGAGCTTTTTACACCGACTTTTACCTAACTAGATCTAGTATGCTAATCTTTGTCGATTTAATAAGCATATGTTCAAAACAGATATGGTGCAGTTTCTATTCACTGTTTTCAGTTTCAGCAAGTTTTTATGCATGTCTTTTTCGCACCTCTGTCTGTGTTGTTTTGTTTACTTACATCCTATGTTACATAGGAGGACGGTATACTGTACAATCTGTATCAAAATTATTTGTGTACAGTATAAAAAAAAAAGATGTAATTTATTTCAGAACTTTTTAATTGTCAATTTGGAAAAAAGACAATGCTAAATTAATCCAGAAAAGTATAACATCGGTTTACTATGTACACTCGAGCCCCGCAATTTTTGCCTAAATCACCGACCACCGCGTTTGGGCCAACGTGGCAAATCACAGTGATTCGCCGCAAATTGCGGTGAATCCACTCTGTGGTTGATTCACAGTGATTCCACCGTGATCTCACTGCCACCATCTGACGATAAAGATCAGCTGTAGAATCATTGCGAAAACACCTTGATTCGCGGTGACTACTAGATTTAAATTTCAACTTATTAACTAATGTCATCACTATTGACGATTACATTAGATCGCGACAATGTATTCCAATATGAAAGTAAACACCGTACTTGCTGAATGTCGAATCCTGATTTACAAACAATATCTTTATTTGTTGAAATAACAATTGTACAGTACGGATCACGCAAACCCAACAAAGTTCGCGGCTACAGATTCTTTTGTTCTCAAGTTTCTCCGCAGCCACAACGAGTATTCACTCCGAAAGAAACAGGTACATATAATAGTCTGATATTTTTACTTCTACACGATTGTTTTAACATTTCGTCAGCTTCTCTGCATACTTCATACAGTTACCATCGAATGTCATCTGTCAATGCATGATTGTGTAGGTCAGTAACCATACCGAAGAAATTTTTATAGTTTAATATCGGAAACGAGACTTGCTTTAAACGTTGAAATAAACGATATCTATTTGCTTAAGAGTTGCTCAAATACACAGACGATATAAACAATGTCGACCATTTGAATAAAATCAAATGTTGGTTTATTTGTAAAATTAATACTTTTACTTCGTCCTGATTTTCAGAAAATGACTAACATGTGCATCTAAATTTAAATTTACACATTGCTTCAGGTGATGTATGCTTCTCCAATCGCCATTGGGCTGCTAGATCTATTTAATAAAATAGAAGCATGTAAAATTCATTTAATGGAACATTACTAGACGTTTGTCTTTACAATTTCTCGAGCAATGTTGAACAGCCTATACTTTTGAAAATGGAAGCTGTGCTCATTAGGAATTATCGTTATTTTAAATGTTTCAAACATAGTTTGTTACACTTAAAATTAGGCTGTGAATCGTTTGATTTGGTGGCATTCTGTTTCATTTCGGACCCCATGCAATTTTTCATAATCTATTTGCTTTATTACTCAAACTTGTTAGTCTCTGACCACGTGTGCTACTAAATGTAACCATAGGACTGTGTATTATGGTCCATGCAAGTTGCTTGGACCTGTGTTGATGATCCTTAAATGTTAGATAAGCATGACGCACTGTTGATTAACTTGGTTTGTACAAAAGTTCTACTGAAAACCGCCGACTGCATCTTTGTTTTATTATCCAATCAAGCCCCAAACATCCAATATCCGGTGTATTACCAGAAACAAACTTAAGATAAGCACGCGTTGTCTGTCAAAACAATGATTGTATAGCTGTTAACATTTTGAAGTAGCTCACACAGTTAATTCCCATATATGCTCTCAGAAAAAGACTTAAATTGCTTAAAACATTTAAAATAACGATGTTTATTTTTATAAGATTTGCTAATATATATATATATAAGTTTGACAAATTCAATAAACAGATATTGGTTTATTTTCACAAAATAAACTCGCTTTCTTGATTCCCAGAAAATGATCGTGTACATGTTGCATGTAATCTAAATATAAATTAAGTTGTTTATTGGTCGTTGAAGAAGATTATGAACTGTACATGACACTTAAGTGTGTAGTCAGTATACAATACAATAACTGTTTCAATAATGAAGGAACTGAAACAGCGCAACGGTTACAATACAGCGTGTATGACATTTTTTAGGACTCTTATCGTCAATATTAACCAGAATTCGCTTGGGGAAGCGAGAGACTCGGTGGGAAAATACGACGATTACATTACAATCAGTTATGAGTTCTCCATGGCTTCAAACTGTTAATTGCATAATCAATAACGCAATTATCACTCCTCCAGTTGCGGTATCATACAGCTAGGTGCGAACACTGTTTTGTTTTATACGCAGCATTTAAAAAGTAAAAAATAACCTGTCAGGGACATGGGTGTGAAATACATGCTGATATTTTAAAAAGGCTACTCTTATATCTGCCAACAATACTAATAATCCCATATTGCTATAATCTTTGTGAAGATTAGACATGTACATGTAACATAGAAAAATCGTTCTTCACTGCGTTGACCGTGAACGGGGTGAATCGCGGTGAATCACCGCGGAGATGATATTTATAGCATACACGGTGATCATGCTCGACCTAGCGTGATGAAATGCGCGAGATCGTGATGATTTTTCACCCAAAATAAATAATGACCTCCGAGTGTCGGTGATTTAGGCAAAAATCGCGGGACGCGTTGTGTAACGCTCTGCACCACAACAGGCGAACGCAAACTTTATTTTAGGCTGTTTATTCTCCCACTTTAAACCAGATGCTTTACAGCGAGGTCGTGTTATTGATTTATATCTACACAGCGAGCGAATCGAGAGATATTGAAAAATTGAATAGTGGTTGGATTTAAATTGATCAGGCGTGCAAAATTCAAAGTGTCATTACATAATTTCTACGGAACATTATCGAGAAATGAATTATCTACACAGGTATGTAAACATTATTGCAATCCGTTGATATTAAGTGTCTTATATCGGGGCTTGAATGTTGCGCACAAAATCCTTGCGCAACAATATAGACAAAGAAGAAAAAATTCCCACCATTAATTTGGTCTTTCCCCCTTTGTACGCTCCAAATATTACCCATTATATAAAAAGTAGCTTAATATTTGAGAGCGTCAAAAATTTGGACTACAAGCAGACTTACTTTCGTTTTTCATTGAAATACTATTTTCTGGGTGAAAATGAGTGGAATACTGGTAAGTTTGTTCATTTTCTTCGTTATGTATATGTTTTTAATTAAAATCTAGTAAAAAAAAATCAAAAAAATCGGTATTTGTCAACCTTTTCATCAATGTTTACAAGTTCGTCTGCCTATCAATTAGGTCAGACAAAACACTTTATAAAACGGTTAACAAAAAGTAATTCTATCAGTTTTGTTTATAAGTCAGGCTCAACACTTTCATTTAAACTTGTGAATACAAAAGTATTGACAATCTTAACAATGACAATCAATGAAAGATAATTAACCAGATCTTTTTGTGATCTGCTGTCACTGCTGTGATGTTAGGGTCCTGAGAAGAGACAGCACATTTTTGTGCATTCACTGTTCTGCTGAAGAATGAAAGACAAACACTGTTTAATCAAATAAAACAAAAAAATGTATGAATAATCTTGAAAAACTATAACATTTAAACATTGATATCCCTTTTCAATGAATATGGTAATGAATTTGAAAATTTAGTGTAAAATATCCTCAATTATGTTACGGTAAACATGTTTGACCTAATTACCTCAAGTGATGTTATAAACTAGGACTAAAATGGCCGATAGCCATTCGTATTTTTCAGCGTTGTTTCGATTCTTTGTTAATTTTATACTATTTTTTATCATTTCTGATAAACATCATGATGGGGTTAAATGAAAACTATTTCATTTGATTGGTAAGTTGTGTTTTGATGCTTTATTTCCGAGAATAAGATTAAGTACCGCAACTCAACAGATGAACAGTATACACATACTAAATTAATAAATATCTTCCGACAAAACGTCTTTTAAAAAAAGATATGTATCTATAGATATTGACAAGGTAAATCACTCACGATTTTCTAAAGCAACGGAAGTGCGTCATTATTAATAATTAAATCGCTGTCATCCCGCTCGCTTTTTGATATACGGGCGCAGGCCGGGAACCTCGCTCTTTATAGACCAGATGAATGTTATTGTTTACATTCGGGATTTTCTGCGCATGCCCACTCACTGGTTGGCAAAAACACTGGTTACAGTAACGTAAAATATGTATAAAGGGCTCTTGTTTAGTCAATAAATTAGTAATAAGACCGAAATAAACATTAAAACTCTTAAAATGTAGTGCAAATATATCATATTTAGTACCAAATAGATGCAGGGCACAACATTAACGGTTGTCCGATTGCCCCTGGCAAGTAAAAGTTGGGTTCGGGCAAGTTATTTTATAATCTAGTTGTCCGCCCGGGCATAAGTGCAAAAAAAGAACAAAGAAACACATGTGTTTTTGCAGGGCTTTTTTTAAGCGGACGCCCGCTTGCCCGTGCCGGGTTAAAATCGTCGCGGGCAAGTGATTTTCCAAAGTAGATAGTCCGCCGGGCAAGCCCGTTTCGTATTAGCATAATTGCGGTATTTGTTCGACTTTTCCCCTTGTATCTATTTATTTTCTTTGGGTCAATATATTTTTTTATCAAGTACTAGTAAAACGAGATTTCATTGGTCGCTTGCGTTGTATCAGCCAATCTAAACGCTCAAAACAAGTTCAACTCTGCAGACGTTTCAACATGGCGGACGGTAGCGTCAAGACTATCTTTTCATTTAAACATTTTAAATGTTCTGAACCAGACCAAAACAACAATGTCCCTGATTTTAATAACAAGCAAGATAAAATTGTTGGTAGTAACTGTGCTATTCCAATTTTCTTGTGTAAAACCACTCAAACTGAAACAATTTCAGAACAGTTACTAGCACTGGATGAAGAAGCGTATACTAGTGATAGTGATGTCTATGAACATGAATATAATAACTGTGAAAAGGATTGTTCAGAGTTTGAAAATCATGTTGAATATGCAGACCGTTTAAAACTTGCTAAGAATGCATATGAAGAGTTTCTCACTATTTTAAACTGTGAATAACTTGTTTGTTACACATTCACAGTTACAAATAGTGAGAAACTCTTCATTAAAGACATCAACATGATTTTCACAGTACTATTTTAAGCCCTCCCCCCTTTTAATCTATGCCATAACTTGTAAAGATATAGTGACAAGTATACCGTTTTAAAATTTTAATAGTAATAAACTCTTCATATGTATTGTATTCAATAGTGACTAATCAATGAAATAAAACTGTCCAGATTTTGTTTTGTTTACAACTTTATATTATAAAAACGATTATTATTTTATTTTTGATACATTGAATATAGCTGAAATTAAATCTAGCATAATAATGCATGTGTATCAAAGATCAAAGATCAAATGACAATAAAAAATTGACTTCAAAATAGGGCAACCAGTTTTTAATGAGGGCAAGTAGATGTTCAAAGTAACTTGCCCCCCGGGCAAGTGAGTGTCAATTTCTTACGTTAACCCCTGGTTTTTGTGGTTAAAACTTAAATAGTACAAATAATCACAAACGATTTGCCTTGTGCACGAATTTACCTCGGCGATTGTTGTTTGTGGAAGTCCGAACTAACTACGCATGGTGCGCATGCATTTCCAAATTTATTTTTAGAAACGCCGTAAACACGGTGCCTATACCACGTGACTTTTTAAGATCTGTGTGGGGAGTAAAATATCAACAAAAGCGCGACGAAGGTAAGATTTTTAAGGTTAACTTTTTTAATATGTCACCATTTTTAATGGGATAAAGTGGAGAGCCCGCTAATTCATGTGAGTTTTCTATAGGTATCATGATTTTATAAAACAAATAAGTATTTTTTCAGTAAAGTGCAACCGCGCGTTTGAACGGTTAGAAAAGGGTAGGATCAGTGTGGGGACATTTTTTTTTTACACAAAAACATCACCTATGGTGAAATTAAGAAATAAATTTTATGGGTGGAGCTTACACTATATCATTTTGCATCCATTATCAGGTTTCTTTTATTTATTTACGAAACAAAATTCAAGAAAACTATTCTTACAGTAATATGATCTGTGTGGTATACGATTTTCAACGGATCTGTGTGGTATACTGTTTTTAAGTTTTTCAGTTCTATTTAGTTGTTTAAGAAAATTCTTGTCAACAATGTATTTGAAACGGGATTTTTAAATGCGCTAGCATGTAAAACTTATTATGGCTATACACTACGCTTGCACCGCTTGTTAAAGTAATACATAATTATGATTTACAGGCATGCTCTACAATCCCCATTATAATATTAAAATCTTACGCTGGAGCATCTTAAATCGATGACAAGTCCATGCTTACTTAAATAAGTGTATACTTTATGTTATTGTATCAAATTCCATTTTTATTTTGGCGCCAAACACTACTGTCAGGTGAAGTAATGTATCGTATATTAATTTTGATATTATATTTGCTTTTAGGTATGGCTCAATGCTCCGAATGCGGAAAAATGTCGAAGACCAGAGCTGGATCATTGCGCCACATTAGGGGACACGCTAACTCTGGAAACTATAACTGCTGTGGGAAAGCATTTCAGGTAAGATTAAAAACCTTAAAAATAGTTACATTTTTATACAGTTATGCTAACAAACAGATGAACGGATTTTCTTGAAACAACACAAATATACAATATATCTCATCTCTCAGGTTATCATATATTTTGAAATAAGTTAATAATCGTCAAATCGTTTGTAATTTAAAACTAACGAACGCGTGTCCTCAGATACTAACATTTTTTGAAATAGCGTGTATACGCATTGAAATGTCACGTGAATAAAATATGTTGTTTTTTTCTCAGGATGCCGACAATCTTAGAAGGCTTCAACGAACAAAGGACTCCAATGTCACATGTGTGTACAGTGCGGCAGGAGCTTTGCGGACAAGTACCTACTCGTGGCTAGAGAGAAAAGTGCAAAAAAGAGGGATTGGTGAAATGTTACCAGTGTGGGCTGGCAGTTAGGAGTGAGAATGACTTTAGAGAGCACGTCAATACCCACATGCATGACAAGTGTTACAGTAGTGAGGGGTGTTTCAAAACGTACAAACGCAAAACAAACCTTTTTCGATACGTGAGGACTTCACATAAATCCGTGAATACTGATTAAAAACCATAATAGTTTACAGTTTGTCTGTGTAACTTCATTATCGGTTTACGTTATTTTATTCGTTGTTTTACTTTTACTTTACTTTTCAAAATGATTCTAAAGTTATCCGAATTTGATTAATTTTTAGGTTTCGTTTAGTTCGTTTGTGTGTTTGAAATCATCTCAAATAATTGTGCAATAATTTGGATTTACGTTATTCATTAATATATCGCATCTGTGATTTGTATTCAGGGGTGTGATTTTTCCTCGGATTCGCGGATTTCCGCGGATCGGGTTGTCCGGGGTCATTTCCGCGATATGCGTAAATTTGAAACAAAATGGGTGGAAGTACGACCGAATCTGCGGGTGTTTTTCATAAGCGGCCCAAAAAATCCGCGGCCTGTGAAACCTCTCCGCATTTTACACTGGTATTCTGTCATAACATATTTTCAAACGAGCGATGTCATTGGCTTTCGTTTCCCAATCTTCCAATTAAAATCGGTCTTTTAAAACGTGTTTCATATTTGGATTGCAAATGGCGCCTTTGTGAAGCATTAATGAAGACGAACGAACGAATCTCACAAAATCTCGGAGATTTAGCAATTATTGAAAAACAAAATTAAATGGGAAAGGGAAGAAACAACAGTGGATAAAAATCAGAAAGCACTGAATGGGTACGGAAGATCGACTGTCTTGGTAAGGCCACAGGGATCGTTAGGTAAAAAATACTCTATTATACTATATACATATATACAAGGGATACAACTGTCAAATTTCCTGCACAACATCATGATCTGAACAATAGCAAAAAAATCGCTTCCAAAAGCAATAATTACACCAAAAAAACTGTATAACAACAGCTCAGACATTTATCTATCAGATAATAACTATGTTTATAGCAGTAAAAGTGTTCATAGTTGTGTTTGAAACGAAAGTTTCATGAAAAACGGTAAAATTTTCGAAATGCGACACAGGTGTGCACACCCACTTTGACACATTTTGTTTCATAATTTAAAAATTACAGAGAAGTTGAGCAAATGTTACCTTGTTTTATTATCCATAGACACTTTATTAATCAAAGTAGACACCTTCCATACCGTAGGTTTCCACGTATAGCGCGCAGTTTTTTACCTCCAAAATTCTAATTAAAAAGCTGGTGCGCGCTATACATTGATACAACGCTATCCTGGCTGCTTAATTGGTAAAAAATATGTTGTGTAATCGTAAATAATAAAAATGGCCGCCATGTTTTTTCCAGAAAACTACCACCCTATAATCAGGGCTCGCGCTGTCGGTCGCCACTTGAGCCATTTGCGAAAATATTGAGAATTTGGCTCACGAAAAATCCGATTTTCGAAAATGCTAAAATCTCGTAAAATTTCATTGAAAACAGCCGCCATTTTAACCCGAAACTGGTTTTCTATATTTTTCTCTTTGTTTCAATGAAAGTATTCGCAATTTGAACAGTGAACGAAAACCGGTCTGCACCTGTATCGAGACATCGCTTGACCTTATTGTTACTGAAGTGCACATGGTAGCTAGCCAATCAAAACTGAGCTCGCTTACACATGAAATGACGTTGCTGAATGAAACGTAAAAATGGGTGGAGCTATGAATACACAGTTAAAATTGTCATCTGCAAACAAAATAGCGGCCGGTCGCAAATGTCGTATTATAAGATTAAAAATGAAAATAAGCGTGACAATAAATTAATTATTTCCAAGCTGACTATCGATAAACTGTGATAATTAAATAATTAGTTCTATGTCGTCGATGTTACAACTTTCTGCAGATTTTCGATTGAAATGAAAAGGTGATAATAATTTAATTTGATCGTTTTACTTACAAACTATGATAACTAACAGCGGCGTATTTGAATCAAAGGAAAACGTGAAAAACACGCGCAGTTTAATTTAAGTATAGTATAATCGTACAGACTGAGGGGCCATTGTCGAAACAACAAGAAGTCGCTACTGGTAGATATGAATGCGGTAGAAGAAGTTTTGGTCGAAAATAAATTTGTTTGAATAAACTTGCGGACATTTCTTTGTTTGTGTTTTTACACTTCTTTATTGATGAATTCCGATAGGGATTGTTGTCGACAGTCCGGAGAGCAGGCAAAGGTAGGTGTGAACGAGGTCTTTTTTGCGGGTAACGGTAGGTGTGAAAGGGGGTCATTTTGCACTTCGTAATTGGCAGATGTTATTGAGTAATATGTGCCACGACTTGTTAAGACGCTAATTGACATTTGAGACACTTATTGACACTTGAGAACGTGAAGATATGCAATTGCATTTTGTGTGTATAATATTGAACGTTCAACAGTGGTGTACCTCAACAACTGTATCTCTGTCTCCCATGCGACATTCAAATTTACCGGTAATGCCCATGCTTTCCCCGAGGAAAAATCACACGATGTACACTAATTCTTATTTTCTCACGTTTTTCACGAAATGCACGTGGACTGTTAATCTTTTGCTAGAAACTTACAACATTGTCAGAAAAGTATAGTACTATGCAACCCATGCTCCTAGTCATAATGACGCTTCCTATTTTGAATGCTTAATTAAGCTTTCCAATGCCCCAGATTATTGGATTGTGCAATAGTAAAATGGCGGCCATTTTCGGTCCGATTTGATGGTTTAATTGTCTTTAATTTTTTTTTCTCCATTTTTGCATTTAAAAAAACAGCCTGCGCGCTATACACGGGAGCGCGCTATACGTGGAAACCTACGGTAATTGCATGTAACTGCATATATGTAAAACACCGTAAATATTAAATTTGTTTACATTTCTACTATCTTCAAGGATTTGTATGCAATTTGTCAGGTAATGTTACGTGGAACGTGAATGGCTGGATTTATTACTGCAGTGGAATTTCAACCAATCAAATCGCATGTTAGAAATACATGTGAACTATCCAAAATGAAAGTAAAACATTGTCATTGTGAAATTGAAGCAGATTGATATGAATTTCTAGCAAAATATGCTCACTAAAAAGTAATTGTGTTCTATTTTACTATGAAAAAACTATCCAAGGAATATGTACCAGCAAAAGAGCTTTATAACAAAGGAATACGAAAATTACTTCTAGAATTCTCAGTTTTCAGCTGTGCACACCTGTGTCCAAGTAAGGATTTTTTAGCATTTTGAATGAAACTTTCTCTCTTAGTTCAATGAAAAGCTTGTACTTTATTGCCAAGTGTATTATTTTCTGAAAGATAAATGTCTTGGCTGTTGTAATACAGTTTAATTGGTGTATTTATTGTGTTTGGAAGCAAATTTTTCGCTATTGTTTACACCATGGTTGTGTGCAGAAATTTTCACAGTTGTATCCCTTGTATATATATATATATATGTAGTATAATAGAATAGTTTTACTTAACGGTCCCTATGGGTAAGGCTGAAGTCATATTTTATTTTTGTGAACAAATCTGAACTACGTAAACTCAAACTGTGGTAAAATGTCGTTAGTTGAACACTGTAACATTGTTGACCTTCTGTAGAATTTAAAGGCATTGAGCTCAAACGAAAGATTGCCGCCATCATTCACAGGTATCGGAACACTCATTGATTTTGATCACAATTAATACTCAGGTGACTTTGCATAACATGTTAAGTGATTTTAAAAAAGATTTTCATCAAAGAAATCATGTTGATGAGTTTAAGATGGTGTTTATTTAAATGTCTGTTTTACGGTTTGTCATTGCGTTATGCATGCAATTCTTGTAGTCAAAATCAGTCTACAGAATTTTCCTCCCCTCAGACTTCACCTCAATCACACCCCTGGTATTATCGAATCTGTGATTCTTTTTTAATTATAACTTGATTAAAGTTTTGCGATGTTTTTTCGTTGGTTTCAATTTTAAATACCGCTGTCACGAGCTAGTTGGATAATCATAAGCAGCCAGGGTTTCTAATACTAGGGATTTTCACGATTGCTTTACATAATTAACTGCCTGCTTATAATTACTCTAGCCCGTGGTTATTGACAGTAAACAATGTATGCAATGTGGTAGTGTATACAATACAATACTCCTTAATTCGAAATACGTCTTGACATTCTTCAGAGCTGCATCCATCCACAACACAAGAGGAGAATCGTACATATATAATCATATAATATAATATTTATTCATTTACTTTATATTCTCTTCAAAATAATTAACGCTAAAGATAAGCATACATTTGTTACACTGAATACAAAGACATAATTTATAACATGACATTATCACCAACACATGGCGAATGATTGTCAATATCTATACTATGTTATAAACCTATGCAACAATATGAATTCCATACATGAAATAAAACACACAAACACACACATATATATGTTTCTACTATGACCAGTATTTTGTTTTTAATAAACATACCGTTTACCTTAAACTTTAAATAACAACAAAATGACAAGCCAATACGTCGGGTGGATTCTGTTTTATCAGTTTGTATTCCAAATTTGATTTTAAAACATACGTATTACTCCGGAAAGAACATACAGGGATCATCCTAGCTCAAAATTTTAGGGAGAAGTGACTTCTCCTTCCAATGGTATTGGGGAGAAGTGAGCGGACCTTTGATCACACGCGTAAAGGTACTTTAATATTAATGTTTTACAATTAATAACCATACAGGGATTTAATAGACGCAGAATCCTGCGTTTTGACGAGAGTAAATTAAAAATGACTCGTTTTTGACGCAACCCTTTTTTCTGCTGTGCGTCATTTTGATGCATCGTAAAATTGACCCGTGCGTCAGTCAGTTAACATATCGAGTTCCATTGTAATAAATTCGGCTGTGCTTCTCATTGAAATTATAGTATCAGAATTTGAAACTCGGTCTATAATCAAGAGAATACCCCGGGCGTTGTTTATCTTATCTTATCTCTTCCAATACCAAGTCACCGTCTCAATAGTGCGTGCGCATTAACTGGGTAATTAGCAGCCGTGATTACGTGATAATTGATTGACCATCCGATAATTGCAGAGTTTTTTGCAGACTTTGTTTGCAGACGGCAAGGTAAAAGAAAGTCGGCAAAAATAAAGAAAAAACAAAATTGATCAAAGGTCTATTAATTACGTAGATCCACTATTCAGTCCAGCGAGTTTTGTCAGTTTGTTAATCTACCGATAATTACAAGTAACACCCATATATCTTATATAAACTGAAATACCAGTTAATTTTTTATACTAACAAGTAATAATACTACACATAAACATTGAGAAAACACATTACTTCGTTTATATATAAATTATCTGAGTAGAATTAAATTTCTACGTCATGACTTTCAACATTGTAAATCGCTGATGTATTGTAAATTAAATTATAACCCGCATTTAATTCAAAGCTGGCAATCCAAATTACAAGTAATGGTGGTTCAATAATGGAGAAAGCATTAACTGGATTTATAAACATTTGATAAGGTTTGTTAAACCAGAAAACAAGAATGACAATTTGGATTATTAAATTTAAACTACTACAGGTAAGGCATTCTTAAGTGTACATATTTTGGACATGTATAGTATTCGGATAAACAGTTATAGATATACTAGATGTTCCATGCATTTAGATTGTGTTTTGTTACAAAAGCTATCATAGGGATGATGATAATATAATAACGATAAATATGTGATGAAAAGGTGCTACCATATATCTTAAATTACTTAAATGTGTTAAAAGACTTAAATGTGTTATGATGAAGTAGATTTTAATAAGCATTTATTGTTTTTTACAAATAAACATAGTATAGTGATAGAAATAATAAAAGTTGTGAAATGAAAAACTTAATGTGCATATTGTTCGCACAAATTATTTATGTTTTGTCATTATCTTTGTATATCATTAAAAAATGCTGTGTTATGTATCATGGTATTGTTATTTAATAAAGCAGTATAACTTTTTAACCAGGTTTTCCGAAGGAAAAAACTGGTTATTAGATTGGCGAATGCGGGCGGGCTGGCTGGCTGGCTGGCTGGCGGGCTGGCTGGCTGGCGGGCTGGCGGGCTGGCGGAATAAGCTTGTCCGGGCCATAACTATGTCGTTCATTGTCAGATTTTAAAATCATTTGGCACATTTGTTCACCATCATTGGACGGTGTGTTGCGCGAAATAATTACGTCGATATCTCCAAGGTCAAGGTCACACTTTGAGTTCAAAGGTCAAAAATGGCCATAAATGAGCTTGTCCGAGCCATAACTATGTCGTTCATCGTCAGATTTTAAAATCATTTGGCACATTTGTTCACCATCATTGGACGGTGTGTCGCGCGAAATAATTACGTCGATATCTCCAAGGTCAAGGTCACACTTTGAGTTCAAAGGTCAAAAATGGCCATAAATGAGCTTGTCCTGGCCATAACTATGTCATTCATTGTGAGATTTTAAAATCATTTGGCACATTTGTTCACCATCATGGGACGGTGTGTCCCACGAAAGAATCACGTCAATATCTCCAATGTCAAGGTCGCCACGACTAAAAATAGATTTAAAAAAAAAAAAAAAACTTACAAAGGGGGTTAATTTTTTTTGGTCATTTCAAAAGTTCAGTTTGAGTTTTCTCCCTTTATCAGATTTTTTTTTCACAATGAAAACCTGGTTTTGTGACAATTTTGTCCCTTGTTAAGATATTGTGTTACTCTTAGAGCATATGTTTATAAAAAAAACATGAATAATACAGACAAAAACACAATAAACGCGCTTCTAAATTGACCCCAGCATTTTTCAATTTGACTCCTCAAAATTTCAGTCCAGGGGTCATTGACTCATGGTTTTTAAAATCTATTGAAATCCCTGACCATACATATATCTGAAATAAAATATGCTGAAACACTAACTAAAACTAAACATTTTATTTTAAACTGCCATGATGTTAAAGAGATATTGCTCTCTTAAAAACTGTAAAACGTGTGTTTAATTTGGCCAAAATACACATTTCATTCATATGTAATTACTACTTAAGCCAAGAGCCTGAGGATGTAGGATAAATGGAATATAGGGCAGAGCCCTAGCATATTGTTCTTTTTTTAGTCTTTCTAGGTGCAATTTCTGGTAAGTACATTGTGAAATATTGTCAACCAGACCATCCGTAACATTGCATGTTTATTCTTCATTCTATAAAAATGTTATAAAGGACGTAAAAAAATAATTTAAATCGACGAACCATTTGTATCCGAAAACGACTGTCCGAAAACATGTTGATATACGTCTTCTGCACATGCATATCGTTTGACGGCAGAAAATTAAAATCAGTAACCTAGCAAATACGCAATCAATATATTATTTGGTTGACATATTGCTTTAAAATACAATATTGCAGTGCTTTACTTAGCTAATAGATAGTTTAAAATAGCAAGATTACGGACATTAGCAACATCCATAGATTGTACGGGTTTCGGACAGTAGCGAAGATGTTTCATCATTTACTGCACATGTCAGTAAAAATCAGAAATCAATAATTCAAAGACCGGACAATGTCTCATGGCGATATAATAAACGCATAACAATAACAATACAAATAGTATATATTCGTAATGCTATATTTTATCCACTTTGCGCACAATAAGTCACTGTTTAGCATTTGGTTATTTCTATTCGATTTTTATCGCATATGCACATTTTTAACTGAATTTAAATTGGCAATTTATCCCAATTAATTCCGCATTACCGGTATGCAGCAGTCTCAATTTGCAATTTGACTAACGACAGAGAGTAACTTGTACTCTTAAAAACCTCCCGAACATTTTGTGGGAGATTCTTCAACAATACATGTTTATGTTATATGCCGGCCATAGCTTAATTATTTCAAGATTTGTTGTGTTTTATTCGATTATAAATACATATATTGATGTAACACAACCGTACATTCTAAAATATCCCAAATTGTAATTCTCCAAACTGAGTGTCGCGTGCAGGTAATTCTTATGTTTAAATGGCGTCATTGACTTTTAATGGAATGTTCCCACGTGATTGACTGCGTTTTTGAATTAATCTTTTTATGTGCAAGTCTGTTTCTCTGTTTGTGATATTTGTTAAGCTCAGTACTCAAATAATATTATGCCTGAAATTTAGCATTGAGATTCGGACTGTTTGAAGTTGTACAAATCGTCAAGCATAACAATAAATGACCATCATGTGAACAATGGCTGTATTGGTTCCCGGCAGCCTTGACAAATAACAAGAGCCGATTGAAAAACTGTAAACGAGGTCGGGAGCCTGGCATTCTATACATAGATGGTTACGTCAATTACACTATTGTCGGTAAGACCGGCGTGTACACAATGCCTCAACTGGAATAAACCAATGCGACTTACGTTTTTCTAACCGTTTAAACGCGCGGTTGCACTTTACTGAAAAAATATTCATTTGTTTTAAAAAATCATGATACCTATAGAAAACTCTCATGAATGAGCGGGCTCTCCACTTTATCCCATTGAAAATGATGACATATTAAAAAAGTTATCCTTAAAATTTTTACCTGTGTCATGCTTTTGTTGACATTTAACTCCCCACACAGATCTTAAAAAGTCACGTGGTATATGCACCATGGTAAATGGCTTGGGATTCCAAACATCGGTTTCAAATGCTATTGTGTTTATCTTTTTCATTAATATTCAGTTACACATAACATCGTTGGTGTTTTCAGTCACGAAGAAAACTACTTAAATTATATAACTATATAGAAACAACAACAAATAGCTTCGGTATATAAATATATATATATATATATTGCTACATACATTTTCTTTTGCTTTACGTCAATTGACATTTTGTTACGGTTCACATGTTGTTTACAGTACTGTTAGCAGACGAGAAATGTCGAGTTTATTTAGCTTTGTCTTTACAAGTAACTTTTAAGTCTAAGTTGCTGACGAAGACGTGGAGGAGAATGACTAATTATTTCATTTATAAACAAACATTGGCACAAATCTACATTTAGACTTAATGAGACTTTAATTCCTGTAATCATTTTGTTAAATGTGCAAACATAAAAAAGGTTTTGTGGGGTATCATTTTGATTTTTATTAAAATATGAGGTTTACAGTTAATGTGATATTTAATGTTCGGGCAAGTGGCTTTACGTTCAGGGCAAGTAGATTCTCTTAATACTTGCCCGACAGGGCAAGTTGGTTTTTAGGTGAATGTTGAGCCCTGAAATGTAAATACACAAATCAAATTCCTCGTCATGAAAATACAAAGTAGTTATAAGCATAAAGTAAACGTGAACGGAAGACTAAATACTGACAATTCCACAAAACAAAACAATAAATTAGCCGTATTCTTTCTGATAGTAAGAATTAAATAAATTATATTTCAACAATAATAAAAATGTATTCAATTTCATTATAATTGTAAGTGGTGTGGATAGTGTTATTTTTCATCAGCGATCGATAGTGTCAGAGGTGCATTTAATATAAAACAAAGCCCTAAAAAGCGTAATACATTACAATTTTTAAATATTGTGGTGATTTTCTTTTACATTAAATGACAAAATAAATACAATTTAGCATGCAAACGGAAAAAAACCTGCATATTATGCAAATTGAACTGTCTTTGCATGTATATTATTGAAATCTCTTTACTAGTAATATATATACTGCAACACGGTTGACTCGCGGTACTTGAGGAATATTCACTTGCGTCTAGAAACGATCTTCATATTTCAGATAAATGATTTAAAGGGCAATCATGTTTAACTTAATTTTATTGGACAAGGGCCTTTTTATGGCGAAAATTCTTCAAAACTAACTGCCGTAGAAACAAATCCAACACCACTGTCCGCCATTGTTGTTTATTTTTTCTCCCGGTAGATTCGCGGTAAATAGGTTAAACAGCACCAATTTTAAATTGAACATGAATTATCAAAGCTCCGACATACTCTTCAAAGTAACAATCAATAAAGTAGATAACAATTTAAATATATGGAATTTAAGACATCAAATAAAATAAATAGCACAGTTATTTTTAGGCAATGTCGTATTTTTTTCGTTACGACAATTAACTGAACTATACAAATTCAAATATTGTTAAAGTCTGAGTTTTACGACATTTAATTACCAAAAATCGATTTCAATCTGTAGGGAGACATGTTTTCTGTCAGATTTGACAAGTAGGTCACGCAGGATTGTTAATAAACAAAATCCAGAGGGCGCTAATGAAATACTGCGACTCAACCCGACCTGCGACTTAACCAGGTTTGAGTATAGGGAGTGATAAAAATACAGCATTTTATGATAAATGCATATATTTAATTTATTTAACGCAATTATGTTTTACCCTATTGTGATTGCTTTTGTTCGTGATGGTGTTTCTTACACTGCAATAATGTACACGCTTCACACGTAATAGCTGAGTTTCCTTTTGCCGGTAACCGTTAAATACCTTAATTGCGTAGCAGTAAAATTGCACAATATTTTAAATGTATAAATATTAAACAATGTATTATTATGATTAAAATGCATAATATATATAGTTCCTGTTAATCCATTTCCGACAGTGTCTTCATTTTTTAAATTTTAAAATATTTTATTGAAGCAACTGTTCAGTAATTTAGCTTTAAAATTTGGTTTAAATGACTGCTCAATATGCCAAGAGATGACTTGGAGGTATCGTAACTTGTGTTTAATGACCAGACACTCGTCTGCCACATGTAGTTTATTCAGGGACCCAAGTTTAGGTCCCTGGGTTTTACTGTATGACACCATGTTTTTTCTTTGTAATTGTCTGGACAGTATCCGATCATAACGAGATAATCGGTTTGTGATGAACAGAGGTGCAATTAAACACTGGGATATAAAAGCTGCAACTAAGAGTGTCAAAATTAGTGTGAACAATTAAATAAAACAATTTCATTAGTCAAGGGAATTTGTTTAATGTGTAACAAGGTAAGTTTTTTTTCAGACATAACGGTTCAAATCAGTTACCCTATATGATGCGTACAGAAAATAGACCTATTGGTTGTTTGTTTTCATCCTTATTTGTTTTCGTTCATTAAATTTAATTTATTCTGAAAGAATTTCAATTTCTGAGATTTTTTTTAAAACTAAAAATGGTCGCGAAGAAGTGCCAAGTAGAGAGATTTTTGTGGTCACCACATATCAAGCTCTTAGATTGTGTTCCACTCCCGAGTTCGTTGTGAGTAAAAACGAATAATAACAACAATATAACCGTTCCAAAGATGCATTCCCTTGCATGCTGATGTTTTATATAGACATAATTAGTAAAATTATATTTGATATGTGCATGATTATCATTAAATACAATGATTTTGTCAACCTTCTCTATATGCGCTTATATGAATTCCACCTCTTTTTGCCAACCAATGGGCGGAATCTAAACTTTGCAGGTGCGCGTGACGTCACTCGTCAACTGGTCTATACACAATAACAGCCACTTAACACTGGGCGCCAGATTTGATTTTTGACGTGCTGATTTTTTTTCTGGAAATCACCATGGCAGACGAATTGGTAAGGAATGATTCATGTGTATGCAGTTTACAATATCTTTTTGATTGCCCCATTAATTGTGAGAAACAATAGTTACAAGGATTTATCACTTCCTGTGTGGATGTTTCTGTTGAAACTGAAAGTAGATAAAGAAAGAGCAAGGTTCCCGGACTGCTCGCGCATTCAAATAAGCGAGCAGGGTGACAGCGATTTAATAATGCATAAGGACGCACTTCCGTTGCTTTAGAAAATGGCGAGTGATTTACCTTGTCAATATCTATGTACATAGTCAAACTATCTTTTTTTTAAGAAGACGTTTGTGGGAAGATTTTTTTTAATTTAGTATGTGTATGCATTATAGTAAACAACGGGAAACTAAAAAATAAATAAATAAAAAAAAAACAACATTGTCCAGGGTTTGCCAAAACTTTAAAAATTTGTCAGTCATTCGGACTGACAGACTTGAAATTTTAAAGTCCGAATCAGTTTCTGTCAGTCCCACTGTCTGACTAAACTATAACAGCAAAACACAACAAAAGAGAGAACCTTTTAAATGTTTATGGGTTTTGATCACATTAAAATACAATAAAAACATGTTCAAAGTCGATATAATTAAACAATTATTAAATAAATAATAAACCAAAGGCATACTTTTAGACTTTTTTTTGTCAAACAGTTTTTTAGCCTGCACAGCTCTACAAATCCGTGTTCTTGAAAAGTTAGGGTGACATCCAATCAAGTTTGACACACCCGTTCACACTTTGGATTACTTCAATTTCTGTTTATTAGCCAATTTCACAAGTTCTAAAACAACACCTTTCAATTGTTAAAATATTTTGTCTTAGTCCTGAGGTGGTTGATTTCCAGATTCAATTAAGGCCATAGAAAATAAATTCCTATATTCTCATCCCCGCCCGCCCCTCGAAAATCGTCCCGCTCGAACGTATTTTATTTGAAAAAGATCCGTAAAAAAAATTCGAGCCGCAAAATACTGAGGAGGAAACGGCTGAAAGTACGAATATAGCGAAGTGTGAATCTGCAACTCAATGTCTCCGAGACGCTTATTGATTTTTAATGGCGCACGAGCGTCGTCTGAAATTTTAGTGATATAGCACAAACAACAACAAAATGTTTCTAATTTTGGGGTGTAAAAACGGTGTTACAACTGTAAAAGATTGGTACGGGTGTCAAAATGTGCAGAAACTTTAACCTTCGCGGACCTGTACAATGAGTTCATTTGTGATTCGAATTATCAAGCCCCATCATTGAAAGTTGACCACCCAAAAATCGCCTGTGCCTTCGTCAGCCGAAATAAATTAGAGTTGACACAGGTGTCACCCGATGTTACAGTTAGTCAAGCTGTCGTCTGCCTAGGAAATTGTATTCCGTTCTGTTACAGATTTGTATTTTCTTAGTCAAGTTTGATACTGTATTTCTTTTATTCTATTTAATTTTACATACATACATACCATGGATCATATTTTCCGGCAACATCAATCGGTCTGGATTTAACTGGGGAAAATGTGTCCGAAAATTTATATCTGAAATCATGACAAATTACATTAAAATATATACAATTGATTTTGCCATTCATGAAGGTGGTATAATAAATGTACAAGTAAAATTCCCTTAGGCATTTTTTTAAACGGTAAATACGAGTTTTCTCAATTGGTTTTATCATTTGCTATTTCATTGTTGTTTTGTGTGCTGTTTTATATGACTTTTTTCATCGTTGTCAATATTATTAATCTGTGTGATTTGATACCACACATCTAAACTTACGGTCGTGGTTATTCAACGACAAACAATAAAGTACACGAATTATTTTGATTCTTACACGATTTTTACTAAAGCTTTATACAATGTTTTATTTTTCTTGTGTACTATTTTATGTGAAGCTCCACCCATAAAAACTTTTGGCTGTTCTGTCGATCAGATCCGTGACTTTTATTCATTTATTGCCGGATTATAACGCTAGGTGGAAAATGCATCGGCATGTTTTGTTTAGTTACACAGGGTTCGCACAGACCTTGAAAAGTGCTTGAAAATCAAGGTTTATCTTGAAAAGTGCTTAAAAACGATCTGGAGTGCTTAAAAGTGCTTATTTTCAACCATAGCCTTGAAAAGTGCTTAGAAAGTGCTTGAATTTGGCTGGAAAAGTGCTTGAAAAACGGATAAAAATATTTAATTTCCGTGAGTCGGAAGTCGTAGTTTTTTTTCACGATTTATGACGGTTCTGATCAGTTCATACTGGCAGGTACTGGATTGGTACGGGTTGGTACAGTTTTAGACCAAAAGGGAGGCAACAGCTACTTATCTTCCGCCAATTGGTCTTCTTCGGTTTTTGTTGTACACGTTATGCCATTACGGTGCTGACAAGTTGAAATATGCCAGCGAATAAGTGCATTTTTCAGAAAGGGTGGCTTTTGAAGTACCTTTGGGTTGTTGACAATGCCAATTCTAAAGTCAAAGCATCTTGTAAAGAACGCAGAACAGGTATAGAGATCGACAGTATGGGGGAATCGGCGTTGAAAAGCCACCTAAAATGCAGTTTGTCTGTGAAGCAAATTCATTCGGTTAACCCAATTCATTTAGACGTACTGCAAAAGACAAAAGACAAAAAAGTTGCACTTGACTGATTGTCAAATAAATTAGATGATACTGTGAAGAAACTGCAATCTTTTAAAATGAGTGCAGACTCTCAGTCTGAACATACATGTATACAGTACACTATTGCATCTATAACAGATTTTACATGTATATATGTACCTGCTGTAAAAATTACTTAATAAGTATAATTTTATATTGCCGTTGCGAGATTCTGTACATTTGTAGTTTTCGATTTTTACTTCAGAATTAATTTGTATCAGATGCATAATTGTTTTTAACATTTTGTAGCAGCTATATTATACCACTGGAATATCTGTTATGAACATGGAATATCTGTTATGAACATTTAGAATACATAATGATATTCAATACAAATAACAGGTTTGTTTTTATGTCTCCCACTATAGTAGTGGGGGACATATTGTTTTTGCCCTGTCTGTCTGTTGGTCTGTTGGTCTGTTTGGCCCAACTTTAACATTTTGCAATAACTTTTGCTATATTGAAGATATCAGCTTCATATTTGGCATGCATGTGTATCTCATGAAGCTGCACATTTTGAGTGGTGAAAGGTCAAGGTCATCCTTCAAGGTCAGAGGTCAAATATGTGGTCAAAATCGCTCAATTTATGAATACTTTTGCAATATTGAAGATAGCAACTTGATATTTGGCATGCATGTGTATCTCATGGAGCTGCACATTTTGAGTGGTGAAAGGTCAAGGTTATCCTTCAAGGTCAGAGGTCAAATATATGTGGCCCAAATCGCTTATTTTATGAATACTTTTGCAATTTTGAAGATAGCAACTTGATATTTGGCATGCATGTGTATCTCATGGAGCTGCACATTTTGAGTGGTAAAAGGTCAAGGTCAAGGTCAACCTTCACAAGGTCAAGGTCATCCTCCAAGGTCAAACGTCATATAGGGGGACATTGTGTTTCACAAACGCATCTTGTTGGTATGTGTAATGCCTTGGTCAATTACTTTATCACAATGAAATATCTTACTTTTGATTAAACAGTTGTTACTGTAGCAGGGTAGTGCAGACTGTTGAAATTCACATAGAATGTTAGGCAAGAGGAGACCAATTTAGCGAAAATATTGTCAGTATTGGCCACAGAATAATATACAGTTTTCAGTAGGTCCGACTAAAAAATTGCTTGAATTTGGATTTTTTCCCTTGAAAAGTGCTTAAAAAGTGCTTTAGTTTCATTGGAGAAAATCTGTATGAACCCTGTTACAGCGCATGCTTTCAGTGTATAAGGTCCGCCCACAATTATTGCAGAATATCCGATTTTCTTCTTTGTTTATATACTGTTTCATGCATGAAATGCACAATTTCCACGAGGATAACATCAAGGTTTTCATCTCCAAAGTAACTGTCAACGATTTTATCGTGGACAAGTACACGTTACGGACCGATTATTTAGTGTGCTAGGTATAAGCCATTGAAATTATCGATTGATATTGACACAGGTTATTCACGCATGACTAATACATAACCGCGCAAATTTTTGCTGCTTGGGGTCATACTCTGATACTAGTCGGCTGACATGTAATAAACTAGTCCTGACCGGTTTAGAGACTGCAGCGAATGGTATATCACACCTAATCGAGATAAGAATGTAAATAGGGTGTGTAAGCATGTTCACTGTGTAATCGATTTCATGACATGCGAATTTTAGCAAACAGAATAGGACCGAATGTTTGGGATTTTCAATCGGTCTTTCATGACCCCAATCTGTCTAGGACCGACAAAACCAAAAAAAATATGATCCCTGATACATACATATAGGCGTTATGCATATAAACCAAAAAGTTCGTTAACTTTTCATTACTTATATATAGGTCCGACACATAAAATGAAAAATAAAAAATAATAAATAAAAAGCACCCACCCGCCCCAATTTTCCCCAAAATTTGGATGAGAATCTAGGTATTTATTTTCTATCGCCTAAATGAATGTCTTGCACACCTATTTCTTGATAGAAAGGTCCATGATAATTACCACCATCCATTCTTGTTGTCTGAAATAACACAAAACATATTGCTACATACTATCAACAACAAATCAACACCTAAATAATCCTATGTCCGAATTTTAAAATATCCGAAATATTGTACATCGGGTGAAAAATCTAATTTGATTTCAGAAATTGTTGGTATGTACATTAAAATATATCCTTCTCAGAACAATATAATAAACTATTTAACAAAAATGCTCACAAATGCCTGTTGAAACAAGATTTCATGCGGTTTTTATTTTGGAGACATTAAATGGTACAAACAAAATCGCGGACGCACTCGGTTGCTTTTTATAACGAAGACCATTGATTTTGAACTCGCATGTGATGTCAATTCTCATCAAACTTTAAACTTTAAACATCAAAATGAAGGTTAGAAAAAATAAAAGGATTTTGACAGAAGTTGAACAAAAAGCATTTACTTTCTATTATATATATATATATAGCATATTATACACTTTGAGTGATCTTTTTATGTCCCCCACTATAGTAGTGGGGGACATATTGTTTTTGCCCTGTCTGTTGGTCTGTTGGTTGGTTGGTCTGTTGGTTGGTTTGCACCAACTTTAACATTTGCAATAACTTTTGCAATATTGAAGATAGCAACTTGATATTTGGCATGCATATGTATCTCATAGAGCTGCACATTTTGAGTGGTGAAAGGTCAAGGTCAAGGTCATCCTTCAAGGTCAAAGGTCAAATATATGGGTCAAAATCGCTCATTTTATGTACACTTGAAGTATTTCAATATTCAAGATAGCAACTTGATATTTGGCATGCATGTGTATCTCATGGAGCTGCACATTTTGAGTGGTGTAAGGTCAAGGTCATCCTTCAAGGTCAGATGTCAAATATTTGTGGCCAAAATCGCTCATTTTATGAGTACTTTTGCAATTTTGAAGATAGCAACTTGATATTTGGCCTGCAGTGATTTTTTTTGCTTGTTTGTTACAGCCTGTGCCTTTTGAATTGGGAAAATAAGCGCAATAAACCGTTAAATTGGGAAAAATAGCGCGATAAACCATGAAATTGGGAAAAATTAAGCATTATAAATAGGATTATAAGTAACAGAAGTGATTGTTTTTAAGTGCATGTTCAGGGAGTTTTCTAGAAAAGGAGTCTGGTCAAATTGGGATTTTTTTTAATCAATAAAAGTGGCAAGTTTGGGAATGATTTATGGAAAAAAAATGACTAAATTCAAGTTATATATTTTGTAAGATGTTTAAAAAATAAAGTTGAGACCTAAATTTATGAAATCATAATTAAGTTATATGAGACTTCTTTCTAAAAAAAAAAAAAAAATGTTTTTTTTTTTGGAATTTGGGCTTTTTTTGGGAAATTTTGGTCAGATTTTTGGGAAAAAACGTGTATTTTTGCGATTGGGAAGCAGCCGAAAATCGGCTGTAAATTTGAGCAAAAAAAATCACTGGCATGCATGTGTATCTAATGGAGCTGCACATTTTTAGTGGTGAAAGGTCAAGGTCATCCTTCAAGGTCAAATATATGGGTCAAAATTGCTCATGTAATGTCACTTCTGCAATATTGAAGCTAGCAATTTTATATTTGAAATGCATGTGTATCTCATGGAGCTGCACATTTTAAGTGGTGAAGGGTCAAGGTCAAGGTCATCCTACAAGGTCAAACGTCATATAGGGGGACATTGTGTTTCACAAACACATATTGTTGAAATCATTTTTCATCTAATTGTGTCAGTCAGTTGGACCGATTATCTTAAATCACTTGTAGGTCCCGAGAAAAAATTGCTGGTCTGGACTGGCGGACCGACGGTTTTGGCGAACCCTGATTGTCATTGACATCCAGAGCCTATGGTTTGAACATTTTTAATGTTCAACTCACATGATTTCACGAATGGCAGCAAATTAATAAATTCACTTTTAGAAAGCAACTTATACACTGAGTTGAAACACCATAATATCTGTTTGCATGCTCGAATTTACAGCACCAGCAGGTTAAAAGAAGAGAGACTGAAGTGAAAGAGAAAGGGACTGAATTCCATAAATTGGTAAGAATTGTAGAAAATGTATCAATGTGTTGAATGATATATTTTTAACTCATTATTATGCCCCCCCCCTTTGAAGAAGAGGGGGTTTATTGTTTTGCACATGTCGGTCCGTCCGTATGTCCGTCCGTCCGTCCACCAGATGGTTTCTGGATGATAACTCAAGAACGCTTAGGCCTAGGATCATGAAACTTCATAGGTACATTGATCATGAATCTCAGATTACCCCTATTGATTTTGAGGTCATTAGGTCAAAGGTCAAGGTCACAGTGACCTGAAATAGTAAAATGGTTTCCAGATGATAACTCAAGAACGCTTATGCCTAGGATCATGAAACTTAATAGGTACATTGATCATGACTCAGGTTTTTTTTTCCACTTTTTGGGAAGATAGCCCATGGCTTTGGAATTGGGAATTTTATCGGCATTTCATGAAATTGGGAAAATAAATTATTAGCCTTTTTTTCCACATGAAAAGTCCACTGATTAGCGAAATACTAAATTTGATGTAACTCTTTATAAACATTCAGATTAAAAGAACAAAATCATATAATACTTTGTGAGATGTAATTGAATTTAAAAAAAAAAAAATTTTTTTTTTTTTTTTTTGGAAATTGGGAATCTTTTGCCACATTTTGGGAAAAAAGTATACTTTTTGGGATTGGGAACATAGCCGAATTTCGGCTATAAAATCGGGCCAAAAAAAACCCTGTGACTTGCAGATGACCCCTATTGATTTTCAGGTCGCTAGGTCAAAGGTCAAGGTCACAGTGACATAACTTAGAAAAATGGTTTGCGGATGATAACTCAAGAATGCTTACGCCTAGGATCATGAAACTTCATAGGTACATTGATCATGACTCGCAGATGACCCCTATTGACTTTCAGGTCAAAGGTCACGGTGACTTGACACAGTAAAATGGTTTGCGGATGATAACTCAAGAAAGCTTACGCCTATGATCATGAAACTTCATAGGTACATTGATCATGACTCGCAGATGACCCCTATTGATTTTCAGGTCACTAGGTCACAGGTCAAGGTCACAGTGACCCGAAATAGTAAAATGGTTTACGGATGATAACTCAAGACGCTTATGCCTAGGATCATGAAACTTCATAGGTACATTGATCATGACTTGCAGATGACCCCTATTGATTTTCAGGTCGCTAGGTCAAAGGACAAGGTCACAGTGACATAACTTAGAAAAATGGTTTGCGGATAACTCAAGAACGCTTACGCCTAGGATCATGAAACTTCATAGGTACATTGATCATGACTCGCAGATGACCCCTATTGACTTTCAGGTCTCAAGGTCATAGGTCAAGGTGACCTGACACAGTAAAATGGTTTGCGGATGATAACTCAAGAAAGCTTTCGCCTAGGATCATGAAACTTCATATGTACATTGATCATGACTCGCAGATGACCCCTATTGATTTTCAAGTCACTAGGTCACATGTCAAGGTCACGGTGACCCGAAATTGGTTCTGGATGATAACTCAAGAACGCTTATGCCTAGGATCATGAAACTTCATAGGTACATTGATCATGACTCGCAGATGATCCCTATTGATTTTCAGGTCAAAAGTCAAGGTCACAGTGACTCGACTTAGAAAAATGGTTTTCGGATGATAACTCAAGAACGCTTACGCCTAGGATCATGAAATTTCATAGGTACATTGATCATGACTCGCAGATGACCCCTATTGACTTTCAGGGTACTAGGTCAAAGGTCACGGTGACTTGACACAGTAAAATGGTTTCCGGATAATAACTCAAGAAAGCTTACGCCTAGGATCATGAAACTTCATAGGTACATTGATCATGACTCGTAGATGACTCCTATTGATTTTCAGGTCACTAGGTCAAAGGTCAAGGTCACAGTGCCAAAGAACGTATTAACACAATGGCTGCCACTAAAAACTGACAGCCCATATGGGGGGCATGCACGTTTTACAAACAGTCCTTGTTTTTAAGGTTTTTGATGCTGCGTTTTATGTATTAATGATTATTTTTGTCATTGTTGTACCTAAATCTTATATGAGAAGTTAAGTCATATAAAGTAAATGTTAAGGCCTCTAGAACAGAACTATTGTTTTATTGTTTAGCATTTTATTGTTTTATATATTTCAGATCCTGATTTATACTGTAGGATAAACTGCTATTTGAATGTTCGTCTGCATGTATTTCATAAAGGACTGAAAAGCATTCCTACATTATTAAAAGAAGTGAACTGTGAACTATCTTATTTATGATGTCTTGTTTATTGGGATACAACACAGCCGTAACCATCCGGGTTACAGTATTACAGACTATTTTAACAGAATTATACTTTAACTACATGTACTTTAACATGTAAAACTTCATACACTAGAGTATCAAAATTGGCGACAGGTTCATTTCTAATGTTGTGAAACGTTGGCCTATGGTTAAAAAGTTTTATCGCACATCTTGTGTTTGAATTTATTTGTGTTTCAGTGTTAATTTTAACTTCTAAGGTTGATAAACTTTTGGAACTAGCTTTATTTCTTTCATATTTCACAAGAAATATACTTGAACGATTTGAACAAAAAGGTTTTAACATTATAAACAGTAACAAAATGGCAACAGGTTCATTGTCTTCGGTTCCAAATGGTTTGCGTATGGTTGAAGCCTTTTCTTGCACACGTTGTTTAGAGCAGAATCTTACGGAATCTGCAGACATTTATTGTGAAATATGTTTAAGGTTTTGGTGTAAAAAATGTGTTATCCTGCATAGTCATTTTTTTACAAAACATATGACATGTGGAAGGGAGGATATTAAGAAATGGCCAGTTTCTAAGGCAGTGGAAGATTTTCTCAGGAAGTGTGAGGTGCATGAGGATGAAACACTGACACAGTTTTGCCATGACCACAGTCAGCTGTGCTGCTCTGCATGTGTTGGAACAATTCACAGGTATCTCACACATTTATATTCCTTTAGTTATGAATAATTAACAGCGCTTTCGCTAGCTTTTAAAAGTTGGAAGTCCTGACTTCCAAACCATAAATTTTATTTCATAATTTTAATAGACCCTACCGATTGTGATTTCGATGGATACAAACATGTTCCTTAAATCTATAAATAAACATATATACCAACTCTATCCATTACCGGATAATCCAGTATTATTACGATTTATATTTTCAAAACCAAAATACGGCCAATGAATGTGTCAAAGAATTTCATAAACTCAAATGTCCGCCATTTTACACGAGTGCATATACAAATTTATTTGTGCATATACAAATTTATTTGTAGGATGGGGGAATTCCTATTGAACATGTGTGAATCAGGTGACACAATTTGAGAGCATCGAGGACACTGATTTTTTTTACCGTGAGTCCTGCGTCCTGGACTCACAAAAATATCTGGGGATGCAAAGTTTTGAGTTATGCGAGTCCCAAAAATGCATAGAATCTTCAAAAAAAAAAATAAAGTTTAATACTTGGACTCGCAGTAGCAGCGGTTTTCAGCCTTATATATCAGGAGCCTATTAAAGGCCCCTTCCCAATTGAAAATTTCATTAAAATCGTGCAGTTTTCCAAAGATCCTTACTTACACCAGCTTTTTCATTTTCCAAAGCAGTAATTTTAGCGAGAATTTTTCCCAAAATCCATAGGCTAGGGCCTCTTTCCAATGAAGCGAGGAAAACCCCTGACTCGTTTTTTTCGATTCAGAGAGTCGTAGATTTGCAGGTTATGGAGTCCCAGGACTCGGATAAGAAAAATTGTAAAAAATCACTTTGAGGACCGATCATGAAGGATTTAAATAGATTTTAAAAACCAGAAGTTAATGACCCCTGGGCTGAAATTTTGAGGAATCAAATTGAAAAATGCTGGGGTCAATTTTGAAGCGAGTTTATTGTGTTTTTGTCTGTATTATTCATTTTTAGCTCACCTGAGCGATAGCTCGAGGTGAGCTATTGTGATCACTCAGCGTCCGGCGTCCGGCCGTCCGTCCGTATACAAATTTGTAAACATCTTCTTCTACTAAACCAATGAGCCAATTTCAATTAAATTTCATGTGGAGCATCCCTAGGTCATGGGACAAAAGAATTGTTAAAAAAAATTTGATCACATAACCAAGATGGCCGCCATGACCATATATGGTAAAAACCTTAAAAAATCTTCTTGTCAGAAACCGCTCATCAGATTTCAAAAAATTTCACAGGGATGACCTTTGAGGGCTCCCCTGAAAAAGTTGTTCAAAGAAATTTGATTCGTCAAAAAACATGGCCGCAGGAGCTCGTTGAACTTTGCATGTTTATTCGTTTTTGCCTATTTTGTGAAAACTTTCAAAAATCTTCACATTTTTTGTCCGATCCTTTCCAAATTTGCACAGTGTCTTTATATCAATTAGGACACAAACCCTACAAAAAATGAGCATTATTGGTCCATGAAGTACAGAATTACCTCCCTTGAATTGAGAAAATGGTGTTTATGCAATAAAGTCCAAATTTTTCATCCAATTCTTTCCAAACTTGTAAGGATTTAGCATGGTTCAAACAAGGGAAACAACTACGGTTTATGCATGTTCTTTTTATTACAGATTTGCCTCCCTTTAATTCATTCAAAATCTCATTTTACAGCAGAGATTCCAAATCTGACCTGTAAATGAGCCCCATATTTACTGCTGGTGCTATGTTACCTTTTCCCATTTGATCATTCTTAAGTATTGGTCTTGTAATGCTGCTACTGCTACTGCTACTGCTACTGCTACTACTACTACTACTACTACTACTACTACTACTACTACTACTACTACTACTACTACTACTACTACTACTACTACTACTACTACTTCTACTACTACTACCACTACTACTACTACTACTACTACTACTACTACTACTACTACTACTACTACTAGTACTACTACTACTAGTACTACTACCACCACCACCACCACCACCACCACCACCACGTCTACTATTACTACTTCTACTACTACTGCCACTACTACTACTACTTTTACCACTACTACTACTACTACTACTACTACTACTACTACTACTACCACTACTACAACTACTACTACTACTACTATAACTTCTACTACTACTTCTACTACTACTACTACTACTACTTCTACTACTACTACTACTACTACTACTACTACTACTACTACTACTACTACAACTACTATTACTACTACTATTACTACTACTACTACTACTACTACTACTACTACTACTACTACTACTACTACTACTACTACTACTACTACACCACCACCACCACCACCACCTCCACCACCACCACCACCACCACCACCACCATTCACAGTGACAAAAAACGTATTCACACAATGGCTGCTACTACAACTTATAGCCCATATAGGGGGGCATGCATGTTTTACAAACAGCCCTTGTTTCTATGGGATTTAACCACAACTGTTCATGTTTATCTCCGACACATATTTTTAGGTCACCTGTCATGAAGTGACACAGTGAGCTTATGTGATCGTGTGATGTCCGGCGTCCGTTGTGCGTGCCTGCGTGTGTCCGTGCGTCCGTCCGTCAACAATTTGTTTGTGTAGACAGTAGAGGTCACAGTTTGCATCCAATCTTGATGAAATTTGGTCAAAATGTTTATCTTGATGAAATCCGGTTTGGGATTGTATTTGGGTCATCTGGGGTCAAAAACAAGGTCACTAGGTCAAATAATAGAACAACCTTCTGTAGACAATAGAGGTCACAGTTTTCATCCAATCTTTATGAAATTTGGTTAGAATGTTTATCTTGATGAAATCTGGGTTGGGATTTTATTTGGGTCATCTGGGGTCAAAAACTAGGTCACTAGGTCAAATAATAGAAAAACCTTGTGTAGACATTAGAGATCACAGTTTTCATCCAACCTTTATAAAATTTGGTCAGAATTCTTGATGAAATCTGGGTGGGATTGTATTTGGGTCATCTGGGGTAAAAATCTAGGTCAAATAAATAGAAAAACCTTGTGTTGACAATAGAGGTCACAGTTTTCATCCAATATTTATGAACTGTGGTCAGAATGTTTATCATGATGAAATCTGGATTGGGATTGTATTTAGGTCATCTAGAGTCCGGATCTAGGTCACTTTGTCAAACTTACTAACTATCATGAGGGGACTGGGCAGGCAAGGTTAGATAATTCTGGCTTGCATTTTGACAATTATGTGCCCTTTTTATAATTAGAAAATTGAAAATTTTGGGTAAGTTTTGTGTTTAGGTCCATTTTATTCCCTAAGTGTCAAAGCTATTGCTTTCATACTTGCAACACTTACTAACTATCATAAGGGGACTGTGCAGGCAAAGTTATGTAACTCTGACTGGCATTTTGACAGAATTATGTGCCCTTTTTATAATTAGAAAATTGAAAATTTTGGGTAAATTTTGTGTTAAGTCCACTTTTTTCCTAAAGTATCAAAGCCATTGCTTTCATACTTGCAACACTTACTAACTATCGTAAGGGGACTGTGCAGGCAAAGTTATGTAACTCTGACTGGCATTTTGACGGAATTATGTGCCCTTTTTATGTCCCCCACTATAGTAGTAGGGGACATATTGTTTTTGCCCTGTCTGTTGGTTGGTTGGTCTGTTGTTGGTTTGCGCCAACTTTAACATTTTGCAATAATTTTGCTATATTTAATATAGCAACTTGATATTTGGCATGCATGTGTATCTCATGGAGCTGCACATTTTGAGTGGTGAAAGGTCAAGGTCATCCTTCAAGGTCAGAGGTCAAATATATGTGGCCCAAATCGCTTATTTTATGAATACTTTTGCAATATTGAAGATAGCAACTTGATATTTGGCATGCATGTGTATCTCATGGAGCTGCACATTTTGAGTGGTGAAAGGTCAAGGTCAAGGTCATCCTTCTAGGTCAAATATATGGGTCAAAATTTCTCATGTAATGTAACTTCTGCAACATTGCACAGGGATTGTTAGGTAAAAAATACTTTATTATACTATATACATATATACAAGGGATACAACTGTCAAATTTCCTGCACAACATCATGGTCTGAAAAATAGCAAAAAAATCGCTTCCAAAAGCAATAATTACACCAAAAAACTGTATAACAACAGCTCAGACATTTATCTATCAGATAATAACTATGTTTATAGCAGTAAAAGTGTTCATAGTTGTGTTTGAAACGAAAGTTTCATGAAATACGGTAACATTTTCAAAATGCGACACAGGTGTGCACACCCACTTTGACACATTTTGTTTCATAATTTAATTAAAACAGAGAAGTTGAGCAATTTTTTACCTTGTTTTATTATCCATAGACACTTTATTAATCAAAGTAGACACCTTCCATAATTGCATGTAACTGCATATATGTAAAACACCGTAAATATTAAATTTGTTTACATTTCTACTATCTTCAAGGATTTGTATGCAATTTGTCAGGTAATGTTACGTGGAACGTGAATGGCTGGATTAATTACTGCAGTGGAATTTAAACCAATCAAATCGCATGTTAGAAATACATGTGAACTATCCAAAATGAAAGTAAAACATTGTCATTGTGAAATTGAAGCAGATTGATATGAATTTCTAGCAAAATATGCTCACTAAATAGTAATTATGTTCTATTTTACAATGAAAAAAAACTATCCAAGGAATATGTACCAGCAAAAGTGCTTTATAACTAAGGAATACGAAAATTACTTCTAGAATTCTCAGTTTTCAGCTGTGCACACCTGTGTCCAAGTAAGGATTTTTGAGCATTTTGAATGAAACTTTCTCTCTTAGTTCAATGAAAAGCTTGTACTTTATTGCCAAGTGTATTATTTTCTGAAATATAAATGTCTTGGTTGTTGTAATACAGTTTAATTGGTGTATTTATTGCGGTTGGAAGCAAATTTTTCGCTATTGTTTACACCATGGTTGTGTGCAGGAATTTTCACAGTTGTATCCCTTGTATATATATGTAGTATAATAGAATATTTTTACTTAACGGTCCCTATGCAACATTGAAGCTAGCAATTTTATATTTGACATGCATGTGTATCTCATGGAGCTGCACATTTTGAGTGGTGAAGGGTCAAGGTCAAGGTCATCCTTCAAGGTCAAACGCCATATAGGGTGACATTGTGTTTCACAAACACATCTTGTTATACTTAGAAAATTGAAAATTTGGTTAAGTTTTGTGTTTAGGTCCACTTTTTTCCTAAAGTATCAAAGCCATTGCTTTCATACTTGCAACACTTACTATCGTAAGAGGACTGTGCAGGCAAAGTTATGTTACTCTGACTGGCATTTTGACAGAATTATGTGCCCTTTTTATACTTAGAAAATTGAAAATTTGGTTAAGTTTTGTGTTTAGGTCCACTTTTTTCCTAAAGTATCAAAGCCATTGCTTTCATACTTGCAACACTTACTATCGTAAGAGGACTGTGCAGGCAAAGTTATGTAACTCTGACTGGCATTTTGACAGAATTATGTGCCCTTTTTATACTTAGAAAATTGAAAATTTGGTTAAGTTATTTGTTTAGGTCCACTTTTTTCCTAAAGTATCAAAGCCATTGCGTTCATACTTGCAATACTTACTAACTATCGTAAGGGGACTGTGCAGGCAAAGTTATGTAACTCTCACTGGCATTTTGACAGAATTATGGACCCTTTATACTTGAAAATTTAGTTAAGTTTTGTGTTTTGGTCCACTTTACCCCTAATGCTAAGTTTACATCTGGCAACGATCTCCCTGATTTGCCAGAGGCTATAAAATCGGGGAGCTCTACGATTAAATGGTATACTCCGCGTTCTGTTACACTTCCTTACGAAATCAGCACGTTTTGTTGCTACGATCGAGCCCACGATTTGCATCACGTTCTGTTACACTTTGTTGCGATCAACACGATTCGCTTCCACGCTCCACCACGTTCCGTTACGTCCTGTTAAGATCTCCCACAACAAAGCCGCTTTGTTGTGATCTCCTGCGATTTGACCTACGATTTGAGATTAGAAAATGAATCGGGGCAAACGTGGTGAAATGTAAGTTTGATTTAAAAACTGTCCCGATGCCCACTATTTCCCCGATTCAACCACATTCCGTTACGCTCCCCCACGATCACCCCGATTCGACTCCACGCTCCTTTACGTTCGCCACGATGCTCTGGAATCGGGGACATCGTGTTAATCGTGGCCAGATGTAAACCTAGCATAAAGAATCATAGATATTGCTTTCATACTTGGAACACTCGCAGACTATCATAAGGGGATAGTAAAGGACAAGTTGCATAACTCTGTTTGTCATTTTTACGGAATTATGGCCCTTTTTTTACTTAGTAACTTTGAATATTTGGTTACATTTTGTGTTTAGATCCACTTTACTTCTAAAGTATCAAGGCTATTGCTTTTAAACTTTAAATACTTTCATGCTATCATGAGGGTACTGTACCTGGCAAGTTGAATTTTACCTTGACCTTTGAATGACCTTGACTCTTAAGGTCAAATTCTTAAATTTTATTAAAATTGCCATAACTTCTTTATTTATGATTAGATTTGATTGATAATTCGACAAAACAACTCCTACCTGACATACCACAATTGACTACCACAAACCATCTCCCACGCCTCCCCCCCCTCCTCGAATCCCCCCTCAATCCCCCCCATTATTTTTTTTAATTAAAGATAATCTTATAAATGACCACCACACCCTTACACTATACCCCCCACCCCCACCTCAAAAAAATATTTTTTATGCCCCCCGGTAGGGTGGCATATAGCAGTTGAACTGTCCGTCAGTGTCAGTCTGTCCGTCCGAAAAAAACTTTAACATTGGCCCTAACTTTTTCACTTTTTAAGATAGCAACTGGATATTTGGCATGCATGTGTATCTCATGGAGCTGCACATTTTGAGTGGTGAAAGGTCAAGATCAAGGTCATCCTTCAAGGTCAAATGTCAAATTTATGGTGTCTGTCTGTCCGAAAACTTTAACATTGGCCATAACTTTTTCAATATTGAAGATAGCAACTTGATATTTGGCATGCATGTGTATCTCATGGAGTTGAACATTTTGAGTGGTAAAAGGTGAAGGTCATCCTTCAAGGTCAAATGTAAAATATATGGCGTCTGTCCGTCCGAAAACTTTAACATTGGCCATAACTTTTTTAATATTGAAGATAGCAACTTGATATTTGGCATGCATGTGTAACTCATGAAGCTGCACATTTTGAGTGGTGGAAGTTCAAGGTCAAGGTCATCCTTCAAGGTCAAAAAGAAAAAAAATCAAAGCGGTGTTCTCATGAAGCTGCACATTTTGAGTGGTGGAAGTTCAAGGTCATCCTTCAAGGTCAAGGTCATCCTTCAAGGTCAAAGGTCAAAAAACAAATAAAAAATTTCAAAGCGGCATTATCATGAAGCTGCACTTTTTGAGTGGTGGAAGTTCAAGGTCAAGGTCATCCTTCAAGGTCAAAGGTAAAAAAAATCAAAGCGGCGTTATCATGAAGCTGCACATTTTGAGTGGTGTAGGTTCAAGGTCAAGGTCATCCTACAAGGTGAAGGTCATCCTTCAAGTTCAAAGGTCAAAACAAAATTTAAAAAAATCAAAGCAGCGTTATCATGAAGCTGCACATTTTGAGTGGTGGAAGTTCAAGGTCAAGGTCATCCTTCAAAGTAAAAAAAATAAAATAAAAAAAATCAAAGTGGCGTTCTCATAAAGCTGCACATTTTGAGCGGTGGATGTTCAAGGTCAAGGTCATTCTTCAAGGTCAAGATCATCCTTCAAGGTCATCCTTCAAGGTCGCAGGTCAAAAAAATAAAAATAAATTCAAAGCAGCGTTCCATGAAGCTGCACATTTTGAGTGGTTGAAGTTCAAGGTCAAGGTCATTCTTCAAGGTCAAGGTCATCCTTCAAGGTCAAAGGTCAAAAAAATAAATAATTACAAAGCGGTGTTATCATGAAGCTGCACATTTTGAGTGGTGGAAGTTCAAGGTCAAGGTCATCCTTCAAGGTCAAGGTCATCCTTCAAGGTCAAAGGCAAAAAAAAAAATATTTCAAAGCGGCCTTCTCATAAAGTTCAAGGTGGAAGTTCGAGGTCAAGGTCATCCTTCAAGGTCAAAGGTAATTTTTTTTTTAAATTAAAGCGGCATTCTCATGAAGCTGCACATTTTGAGCAGTAGAAGTTCAAGGTCAGTCATCCTTCAACGTCAAAAGTAAAAAAAAAGTTGTTTTTTTCAAATAGGTGTTGGCATGAAGCTGCACATTTTGAGTTGTGAAAGTTCAAGGTCAAGGTCATCCTTCAAGGTCAAAGTTAAAAAAAAAAAAAATTTCAAAGCAGCATTCTCATGAAGCTGCACAATTTGAGTGGTGGAAGTTCAAGGTCAAGGTCATCCTTCAAGGTCAAAGGTAAAAAAATCAATAAAAAAAATCAAAGCGGCGCAAAAGGGGGGCATTGCGTTTCTGACGAACACATCTCTTGTTGAGATTGAGAATGGGGAATTTATTTTCCCCAAAAATGACCAATAAAAACCTGGAAGATATTACATTATAATAACAATAATAATAATAATAATAATAATAATAATGTAATATAACCAAACGACTGAGATATAAATGTGCATATATTTATTTGAATTCCCCTGGAATGATTTTAGAAAATGACTGTGGCACAGTGAACAAGAAATATCTTTCCAAAAGATATACGGATTTGATTATGGTCAGTGTTAATGAATGATCAAAAGTTAAATCTATAAGATCAAATATAGCCAATACATTTGTTCTAAGCAGTTCCTAGCTGCATCACACGATAATCAATTACGGGGTGTTGGCTTATTTTGCTTTATAGGATATAATTGATCAGATATTTATAATTACAGAATAGAAAAACAAAAGAAGAATGAAAACATTAAATTCGCGCTTTCTTCGAACAGACATGTTTTATTGGTTTGTTGCATACTGTTATCTGATTCCATTATTAATAGTATCGTGCATCATTGAATTGGTCTATATGGTGAACAATATCTAATTAAATTAATCAAAACTGCTACTTATCATTTCATTTGTTGCAAACACATACATAATTTATGCTTGACCTACCAAAATAATATCACTGTATAAACACATTTAATATCTTTCTGATCAAAATAAACTTCACATGCACATAGCATTCATAATGTTTATATAATGATTTATGTTTCTGACCTTGATACCTTGCGGGTTGAAATGCAATGCATAAAAGTGAGGTAACGATTCGGCTGCTGGCATGACGGCTTGTTTAAAGGTTTATGCATTTACATGTTTAACGGTCACTTTCAAAAACAATTAAAAAATTTTTTGTCAAAGCGTGTATCAGATTTTTGAACAACAACATGTATATGATCTAACATATAAGAAAGAACAGAATGCAATATGGTAGTAATTACTTAATATGAAAATACAGCCTAAAACTAATGTTCTGGCGCTGACACTCTTCTTAATGTAAAAGGACACATACAAACTGTATTGATGTCGAAAGTTGATTGTGAACTGCTCTATCTCTAAACCCTTATAATTAGGGGTAAAATTGTTTCATGCAAATCAAGCAGTTAACATTGAAATGTGAAAACTGTTTGTAGATTGGACATTTTTTACCTCGAAAAGTTTCAGACCTACGGAAGGCAACATTTTATATTCGACTTGATTGGCCGCTCAGAAAGGTCAGCTAAGGTGAAAAGCTGGGTTAGACAGCTACGTTAAAAAATGGAGAAATACATTTTTTTATAGCGAGTGTAACATAATATAGCGTATGAAATGCCCTTTTAAAGTTTTCACTATTTCTTTCGAAACCATACAATTATCGAGCAAGTATGTGTTGTTAACCATTATCAAGTGCGCATACTTAAGCATACTTGAGCTTATAAGTGACAACCGTCCTTCTTGAATAAGAGGTATGGGAAATATTGCTATAAAATCCCCACAAATGTTATGTTCGGTATTTTTAACTTGATGTCCGGACTGAAAGTACCACCAACTCAAGGATATCAGCCTCACTTAAAACTGAAGTAGAGTGTTGTAAGATAATAATCAAGATCATGACATATAATAATTTCTCGGCTGATTGAAACATGTTCTCGGCTGATTGAAATATGGTTGTGTTTGTTGAAAACATGTCCACAATGAGGCCAAGCAGTTTGTCTTATGTTGCTATAGGAATACAATTTGACAACTCTAGAAGACACATTTTGTATGCACTTATGGTAAAAAAAAATTCAAATTGTTATTGAGCAAATTTATGTGTAAGTTTTTTATGAACACTTCCTGCGAAAAATATGTAAGTGCCCCTAGGAATTAGGACATTTTGCGTTTGTTTGTTTATTTTGGGCATACATTTAAGGCCTATAAGGCCTAGGATCAGAGCAAATGAGTTTTCAGTTTAACGCAACTTCAAATAACTAATTTTAAATCATGACAATTTTTCAGTCCGAACTGTATTTGGCATTTAAATTGACCTTTCACGAAAGACCCTATCTCTTATGAACGTAAAGCAGCTTATCACTGCTTCTACCTGTCTGCTTCTCTGGATGAAAAAAAACAACAACACTACAACATATGCTTTAAAAAAATCTGGTCACAGTGCCCGTGATATCTGTCTACTTTTTATGCCCCCTTTCGAAGAAAAGGGGGCATATAGTGATCGGACTGTCCATCTGTCTGTCTGTCCGTCTTTCGTCACAGTTTGCGTTTAGGTTTCGAAAAATGCTCATAACTTCTATGTCCCTTGAGATATAACCTTTATATTTGGTATGCATGTGTATATGGACAAAGCCTTTCCATACGCACAAAAATTTTTACCCCTGTGACATTGCCCTTGAACTTAGGCTCCGCGTTTAGGTTTTGAAATCTGCGTTTTGGTTTCGAAAAATGCTCATAATAACGTCTATGTCCCTTGAAATGTAACCTTCATATTTGGTATGCATGTGTATATGGACAAGGCCTTTCCATATGCACACAAATTTTTACCCCTGTGACCTTGACCTTAGTTAGGGTCCCCGTTAAGGTTTCGAAATCTGCGTATAGGTTTTGAAAAATGCTTATAACTTCTATGTCCCTTGAGATATAACCTTCATATTTTGTATGCATGTGTATATGGACAAGGCATTTCCATATGCACACAAGTTTTGACCCCTGTGACCTTAACCTAGGTTTCGAAATCTGCGTTTAGGTTTCAAAAAAAGCTCATAACTTCTATCAAGCATTTATAGGGGGCATATGTCATCCTATGGTGACAGCTTTTTAAAAAACAACATAGAAAAATAAAGGAATAATGAAACTCCACAAACATAAGTAAGAGAGAGATTATTGTTACCATTCTCTTGTCTTTGATGGAAGGTTTATGCCTATGTGCTTACAACATTGAACAATCTATCAGATCTTCAGGGCTTTTTATGCCCCCCTTCGAAGAAGAGGGGTATATTGCTTTGCACATGTCGGTCGGTCGGTCTGTCAGTCGGTCTGTCGGTCGGTCCGTCCACCAGGTGGTTTCCAGATGATAACTCAAGAACGCTTGGGCCTAGGATCATGAATCTTGGTGGTAGATTGATCATGATTCGCAGATGACCCGTATTGATTTTCAGGTCATTAGGTCAAAGGTCAAGGTCACAGTGACCCGAAATAGTAAAATGGTTTCCGGATGAAAACTCAAGAATGCTTATGCCTAGGATCATGAAACTTCGTAGGTAGATTGAAAATGGCTGGCAGATGACCCCTATTTATTGTCAGGTCACTAGATCAAAGGTCAAGGTCACGGTGACCCGAAAAAGTAAAATGGTTTCCGGATGATAACTCAAAAACGCTTATGCCTAGGATCATGAAACTTGATAGGTAGATTGATCATGACTCGCAGTTGACCCCTATTGATTTTCAGGTCACTATATCAAAGGTCAAGGTCACGGTGACCTGAAATAGTACAATGGTTTCTGAATGATAACTCAAGAACGCTAATGGCTACGATCATGAAACTTAATAGGTAGATTGATCATGACTCGCAGATGACCCCTATTGATTTTGTGGTCACTAGGTCAAAGGTCAAGGTCATGGTGACCCGAAATAGTTAAATGGTTTCCGGATGATAACTCAAGAAAGCTTATGCCTAGGATCATGAAACTTAATCGGTACATTGATCATGACTAGCAGATGACCCCTATCAATTTTGAGGTCACTAGGTCAAAGGTCAAGTTCACGGTGACCCGTAATAGTAAAATGGTTTCCAGATGATAACTAAAGAACGCTTATTCCTAGGATCATGAAACTTAATAGGTAGATTGATCATGATTTGCAGATGACCCCTATTGATTTTCAGGTCACTAGGTCAAAGGTCAAGGTCATGGTGACCCGAAATAGTAAATTGGTTTTCGGATGATAACTCACGAACGCTTATGACTAGGATAATGAAACTTTATAGGTACATTGATCATGACTGGCAGATGACCCCTATTGATTTTGAGGTCACTAGGTCAAAGGTCAAGGTGACAGTGACAAAAACATACTCACAATGGCTGTCACTACAACAGAGAGCCCATATGGGGGGCATGCATGTTTTACAAACAACCCTTGTTTTTTCCTGATTTTGTAAAGCGGCCTTGGCCCCGCACATTGTGAAAAAATTGGTCGCGAATTTATCAAAATTGTGAAAAATGAGTCGCAAACTTCGAAAAATTATGTAAAAAAACTGTCTGTCTGTCTGTCTGTCTGCCTGCCTGCCTGCCTGCCTGCCTGCCTGCCTGCCTGCCCAGTCCAGTCCAGTCCTGTCCTGTCCTGTCTGCCTGCCTGTCTAGTCTTGTCTTGTCTTGTCTGCCTGCCTGCCTGCCTGCCCGCCCGCCCGTCCGCGGGAATACCCTCCTGTACGCCCGCCCGCCCGCCCGCCCGCCTGCCTGTCTGTCATTGTAGGTGTGTCTCTCTGTCCCAAACCTTTAACCTTGCTCATGAAATGAAAACTCTTTGATCTATGTTCTTTAAACTTCAAATGTGCATGCATCTCATGGAGATCTACAATCAAACATGGTTTGAGGTCACTAGGTCAAAGGTCAAGGTCACTGTGACCTTAACATTTTATATGTAATCTTGTTTTTAAAAATAGCTGCAGTGCGGCTTCAAGGCGCAGTAGGGGGCACATCTTTTGTCATCAAGTAATGTGGCCTTACTAGATTTGTCAAATGTCCATGTCAAAATTGTGAAATGGCCGTCTCTAAGAAGGAAAAAAGCCCTGATCTTAAAGGCTGTTTCTTGTGCAAAGCATGCTGTTATCTTAATTGTAAATAATTTTAAAACATATTCATGCTTAACAGTGGTGCTTCCGACAAATTTCACTACCACCACCATACCAGCTAACTTCAACATTTCTATACTTGGTTTCCAGTTCACATAAGTATGTATCTTTAACATGACATGGCAGTGAGAGGGAATGATGTGTGGTACTAGTAAATTACATTTAAAATGTATTTCTATGAAGTCAATCAAGAGGAACTTATTCAGAAATACCATGCAATCTTAATGAACTGCTATTTCAAGCAAACCACTCTCCCAGTACTCTCAGTCAGCAAGGATGTGTGTTAACCCTCTTGTTTTATTGTAGCTGTCCAAATGTTTTGAGCTAGATTGTTTCCATTATTGTATGCATTAAGACCATTGACCGCAAATAAAATTGAACACATTGTTGTATTTAGGCAATGCAAAGTAACAACAACAGTTTCATGTATATCATTAACTGTATTATATTACTTACATACTGGTTTAAATCAACAGGCAAGCAAACATTAGTAGTGACCATGATTTAGTAAGTTAGTCCTCGACATCATCAAGCTGAAGTTAAATAAGTTAAAGAAGAAGCGCATTACCGAAGACCACTTCATTAGATTTGACTGAAACTGAACAATGCCAACAAAGCAGAGGCAGTCAAAGTACATATTAGTTGCAAGGTTGCAGCCCAGCACATCTTTGACAATGAGACACATAAACAACATCAATAAAGTCCTTCTGTCATTGGCCAAAGAAGTTCTTTGAAGAGAGAAAAATCCATGTGTGACGACCGAGATCATGGATCTAAACAGAAGAGAGCTGAGGCATGAGAAGTACACCAGCCTGGACTCTCAGACAGAATACCAGAAAGAGAACAGGGAGGTGAGAATGACAATGAAACAGGCAAATGAGAAATTGTCTTAGGACAATTTTAGCAATATTGACAAGGCATGACCATAGACATCAGTACAGAGCACCCTCAAGACCCTCATGAAGATCATTCAACCCAAGGCCAGTGTTATAGCAGACAATGATAGGGACCTTCTGACCAAGAGTGCTGCAAGCTTAAACAGATGGACCAAATACTGCAACAACCTATGTAACTACTTTTACCAGAGCCCAGTCACTTCAAAACGATCACGCACTTGGCGGGGAAGACTACTTGTCCACTTGTAAAGTCTGGCCAAAGCTGGGGTCTTATTGGCCGCTTAGCAGTACTGATGTCATTATTGGACTCCAGGGTTGCTGCCAAGTCTTGAAGCTAGACACCTCCTCCAGCTTCTCACTGTTTATGGTGCTAACTGCACTGGTGTTGTTCGTGCTGTTCATTATGGTATCAAACATTCCAATGATGACCTCTTTCTGTTTACTCTTGCAAAGAGTCTATTGGTAAGGTCTTGGAGCTCACTGCTAGTTCCACCAATAAGGTGAATGTAATCAGCAAATCTCAAGTTGTAAATGGTTATTCCATCAACGAAGATTGGGCTGTAGTGGTCTTTCAGGGTCTCCTGTATTATCTTCTTTAGGAAAAGGTTAAACAAGACGGTCCAGAGCAGACATACATGTCGGACGTCCACTGTATTCTGAAGAAGTCACCAATCTATCAATTGAGAAGTACTGTGCTGTTGGCGTTTAGGTAGAGTTCTTGGATGACTTGCACCAACATTTGACAATTTTGACAATTTCCCCCCCCCCCCCCCCCCCCCCCTGAATCTGCCATAGGCCGTCATCTCACACTGCCCAGACCTGACAGTATAATTCTCTTCTGCCAGCGGTTTGTTTTGCTTTCAATTTCTTGAGAATGATGCCTAATATGACTATGCTGGGATGGATGAGGAGGCTGATGCTGGATACTTCTGGCATATCTTAAAGTTGCCCTTGTTTGGAATGGTGATGACCATAGCCTGGATCCATCCCAGGGGCCGGCTCTTCTCCTACCAGATCATGTGGCAAGTTCTGCATCTCTGCCTTGCTTTATCAGATGAAATAGGCCAAAGAGAAGTGGAATGATGGGCAGTGTAACAACATTGACAACACGATTACCACGGGCAGCAGTAAAAAGGCATACAGCCTTCAAGACCTTCACCAACACAAGTGAGCCTAATGCCATAGCAGATGCTAATGGAAACCACCTAAGAAAGAGTGCTTCAGTATATAATAACTTGAAATATTTTTTTTTACTAAATGCTTGACAAATTTCACTCAGCAGCCTAAGAAAGATCATGAAAAGAGATCATAAAAGGAGGCATTTTTTGCAATCAATTTTTGCAAACTTATGTCTGTTTGTTATTTGTCATGTGTTGAGAAATATATGCGTGCTTCAAAACAATATGACACTTTGTAATATTTTGCTTAAGAACATGTAGTTAGTATATTAAGAGGATTTTTTGTTAATATTTTAATTATATTAAATTTGACTGTGTCCAAATATGTGTCATGGGGGTCAGTGTCTGTGACATATCTAGTTCTGTATGATATGGGCTGAAAGCAACACATATTAAGAGTGTTGTATAATCACTTGAATGGATTCTTTATTTATTAATTGTTTTGTAATTTGTATTTTCCAAGTTTTTTCTCTTTTTTGTGTAGGCATTTTTATATTATTTTTTTTATTTCAATGTGAAGACCAGCATGTCTTTATCAGCATTTTAGCTTGAAATCATTCAATCTATAAAAAAACACACTTTTAGTTGGAACTTTTTTATGGCCTCTTTCAAAAAACACTTTTTATATTTAAACATTCAGACTAGAGGATGATGTAAGGTACATTGTTATTTAATGGTTTAATACAGAATCAAGAATGAACACTTCAACCACTAGTTAATAACAATCAGTGTTCTCAGTAACAAGGAAAATTTTAGGCTTGCAAGTCTATTCATAATGACAAATTGTAGACTGAAACTGAAAGACACACTCAACTAAACAATGCATTCATTGTTACTTCTTACTTGGGAAAGTATTTTTAGTCTTACCCATCATTGATTAAAGAGGTTTGTTTTTAGAAGATTCAATTCGTACTCTTATGCAATTTTAAACAAGCTCCATAAGATACTTTGCAATAATTTGTAATTGACTGACATAAATGGCTTGAGCAAATGTGTTGGTTCAAATTGTAGTATTAAGTGAATGTTAACAAGTTTACAATTCCACTGCAATTGACATAATCGTTTTTAATTTTGCATTAATTAATTGTCATTCAACCTATTTTTTGTAGACAGAGTATGAAATTAAAGTGTGTTTTGCGATAAATCATGTGGTTATACTGCAATAAATCATGGAGCTATATTTCTGCAATCAAAACCTATAAATGGTGAAGGTTTTTTTTCCTTGTTTCAGTGTGGTCTATGTCAGCCATCTCACAATTTTGATGCAAGCATTTCACAAATCCAATATATCTACATAAGTTGACAAAAAAAGCCTTTCTTAACTGTTTGGAACGGACCTTATAAGCTCAACACTGTCAAAAACAGACATTTTATATTCTAAAGTAATGTATGTGTTGCTGTTTTTTGTTTGTATTGCTAATTAGCTCGGCTGTTTTTGGAGAAAATCCTAGGTATTGTCATAGCCAGCTCGTTGTCATCGTGTCCGTCGTCGTCCGCCGTCCACAAACCTTCACATTTTGTCAAGGTCTTGCACATTGGCTCAAAAATCAAAGCGATTCCACCTACAACTTTAAAACTTCATACGTAGCTGCACCTTGATGAGTTTTACATGTCACACCCATTTGAAGGTCACTATGTAAAAGTTCAAGGTCACTGTGACCTATAAAAAAAAATCTGACAAACTTTAATTTATTCCAAACTGTCAACCCGCAGCCGAGCGTGGCACCCGTTTTGCGGTGCTCTTGTTTTGCAAATTGTGTTAACTACTCAGATAATGGGTTGTGCTTGTTTAAATGCCAAAGGCGAAAGGGTTTTAGTTTTGGCATTTGGCATCAGACCGTCCATCCGTTTGTCTATCACTAACTTGTTAGGGCTATATCTCAGACACTATAATTTTACAACATGATACCTCATTGGTGTATAGATATATATGAGGAGAAGGCAGGGGATATCGATTCAACAAATTAGCTTGTTGTTAAGGAATTTAAAGTATAAAACTCTTGAAAACAGTGTTGTAACGCAAGCTCACCATTGCATAAGATGATGTCTAAACTGTATAGTAAACTTTGAGATCCTTAGTTTAAGAAAATCAGTTTAGATTCACTTTAAAGAAATCACAGTAAGATAAAAGCATGCACTTTTACAACGGAAATAGCTTAAATAAGAAAGATCATGTGACGAAAATGAAAACACATGAGTAATGTGGTGATGACCGATAGCCAGACAAATGCAGCAATCTGGAGTTGATTTGTAGTCTTATCCATTTATAAGTTTTAATATTGTTTGAATCTTTCTTTTCAAATTGATAAAATTGCATTTTCATGAAATGTATTAACATTTCAGACATTGTAGGGAATCCTGCGGGCATGTGTCATAGCACAATTATTATTGACAAAGGGTTTAAACTTGGACAACATAACATGGCTTACATTTCTCACAATATAACTAAAATTCAATGTATACTGTAACTCCAATATAACGCGGTCAATGGGGTCCAAGCCGCGAAACAGCGTTATAACGGATCCGCGTTATAGGTTTTGAGCTCATTTACTGCAGGGCGCTATAAAAAAAAACAGGTATAGAATAGCCTATATAACATACGTCATGTATATTGCCATGCTGTGTTGACGCAAATACATGCATATAAACCGAATCGTATCGATAACAGTATACATACCGCTTTTCTTATGTGCACATTTATCCGATAATCCAATAAAATTGCAACATCACTTAAAAAATAATAATCTTGAACATTAATGACGATATATGTTTAAGAAATTCGTAAACACAAACGTACGCATATATGCCATTTTCAGAAGTGTTAAGAGTACAGTGCATTATGGGGCAGAGCTTTCATTGGACGAGCGACTTTAAATTTAGATTGAATGCAATACGACTCATGTACAAAAAATTGTTTTATTGCGTCATACGCATGCAAAAAACGTGTTTCCCGGGGACTTTCTGATACCGCGCGAAAATGAAAGTGAAACTCTGTTAACAATTGCCGGTACACTGCGTTCGCATGTAAATAAATCGTCTGCATTATTTAATTTCTTATACACGAACTGAAAGATTAAATGACATAATACTAGAATGATAATGAAATGACAGAAGAAGTTGTTTTATACAGTAGGCAGTATATTTCACAGCCGCTCATTTCATATAGTCAAACTGCAACCATATCAAAGTAAGAATGTTTCAATCGTTTTGAATTACTTGAATTGTATAACTATCCCGCTTGCACATAACTTATGGAAATTATCGCACTGAACCGCTCTGATGAGGAATACATGTAATAAACACTGACACGCGAGTTTTTCACACCTTTATTGACATTACACAACAGATTAACACCAATTAGCTGTCGGTGTTGTTTTAACCTCCAGGCGATTATCGATATAATCGGTTCAACGCACGGTTGAATAAAGCAATCAACAAGACTGCGATTGCCTGAAAATACATGAAGTTGCATAATACAGATTGAATCAGAAATCAAATGGAAGGTTGGAGAAAAAATGGGATCCAAGCACCCTCCGCGTTATATTGGATTCAGCGTTATAACGGAGCGCTTTATATTGGAGTTACAGTGTATAACTAATGTGTCTAGCTAAACAACAGACATCACATAGACACACATTTTAATGTTTGTCAAAAGTATTGACTATGGATCATTAACGATACAGTTAACCTTTCAGAAGTTTGTTGATCAGATTATGTATGACCTTATCTTTTGAATGAAAATACATCCAGCTTTTTAAATGAAATTATAATAATATTTCACTATACCTATGCATTAAAACATAATTTTACAATCTCTACAAGTATGTGACAAAATGTTTTGTAAAATTTAGAAGAGTTTGTGACTAAATTTCTCACAAATTTAATTGTATATAGTCGCCACTTCGTCCGTGCGTGTGTCCGTCCGTCAGTGCACAATTTTTGTCCGGGCTATTTCTCAGCAATTAATGACTGGAATTCAATTAAACTTTATATTAGGAAGCTTCACTACCAAGAGGAGATGTGCATATTATCAGCCGATTCTGGTCGGATGATTTTCCATTAACAGTACATAAAGTGCAATTCTTGTCCGGGCTATTTCTCATCAACTAATGACTGAAATTCTATGAAACTTTATGGGAAGCTTTCAAGAGGAGATGTGCATATTATCAGCCGGTTCTCGTTGGATGATTTTTCACAGAGTTATGGCCCTTTGAAATTTTCCATTGTACATATAGTGCATTTCTTGTCTGCTATTTCTCAGCAACTTATTACGGGAATTCAATGAAACTTTATGCGAAGCTTCACTACCGACAGGAGATGTGCATATTATCAGCCTGTTATGGTCCGATGATTTTTCACAGAGTTATGACCCTTTGAAATTATCCATTAACTGTACATATAGTGCAATTCTTGTCTGGGCTTTTTCTCAGCAACTAATGACCAGAATTCAATGAAGCCTTATGGGAAGCTTCACTGCCAAAAGGAGATGTGCATATTATCAGCCAGTTCTGGTCGGATGATTATTCACAGAGTTATGGCCCTTTGAAATTTTCCATTAAATGCACATATAGTGCAATTCTTGTCCGGCCTATTTCTCAGCAACTAATGACTGGAATTCAAGGAAACTTTATGGGAAGCTTCACTACCAAGAGGAGATGTGCATATTATCAGCCGGTTCTCGTTAGATGATTTGTCACAGAGTTATGGCCCTTTGAAATTTTCCATTATACATATAGTGCATTCTTGTCCGAGCTATTTCTCAGCAACTTTTTACGGGAATTCAATGAAACTTTATGGGAAGCTTCACTACCAACAGGAGATGTGCATATTATCAGCCGGTTATGGTCGGACGGATGATTTTTCACAGAGTTATGGCCCTTTGAAATTTTCTATAAACTGTACATAAAGTGCAATTCTTGTCCGGGCTATTTCTCCTCAACTACTGACTGGAATTTAATGAAGCTTTATGGGAAGCTTTAAATTACCTTGAGGAGATGCGCATGTTATTTGTGGGTTCTGGTTAGATGATTTATTTAGAGAGTTATGGCCCTTTGAAATTTTTAAATGGCTAAACTATCCATCGTTTTATTTTGTCCAAAGTTATGCCCCTCAAGACATTTCCTTCTATCTGAATATATTGTGCAATATTGTTACAAAAAAAACCTTTGGGGAGCATCACCCGTCTCCGACGGTTTCTTGTTATACTTGTTATACAGTACAGTCAAAGCGGAACAAACGTATTTCGCAATCCGCGGCGGCAAGGTGGAACGAGTCGATGCCGCGTCAGTCGTTGAAGCCGCGTCAGTATGCAGCGGCAAGTCGCATTTCGCCGCGAAACTTCGCATCTGTCCGCCGAGGCATGCCACGATCCGCGACATGATGCCGAGTCGATGCGCATCATGAAATAAAAAATCTTAAAAAAATTATTAGTTACATTAGTTAACAAATTTTGAAAGAACAATTATAATAATAATTAAAATCTTAATAAATTTATTGTGCGCGGATTGTATTAGCATATACATGTAAGCACAGTTAATCTGGCCAATTAAGTTTGTTTCCCGCCCGTAGTGTATGTATTTCACACATAAACAAGGTCACGTAATTATGTTTTCGCACATACAAGTGGTCAAGGCTCCAGCATATGGTGGATTTATAAATAAATTGCATGTTGATTTTGCTATTATATTTAAGCTGAGAAAATTAGCAGTTTGAAGTCACATCAATAATCAAGACGGTGACGACGTATTTGTTGTTTTGTTAATTATCAGCATATTATAACTATTGTTTGAATATGCGTATATAAACACGTTTTATTTTGTTCATATTATATAGTTAATATCGCTACTAATTACCCGATAATCCCGTATATTCCAGTTTTGAAGCAAATGCTGGTAAATATTTACGATACACAAACATTCTCGATATTTCCTTTAGTATCAAATACATTTTGGCATTTGTTACTATTTATAGAGATGATGAAATAACGTCTTATCGGGGCGTTTTTTTTCACTGAACATGCGATTTACGCCTGACGTGATGTACATGTATTTATACAACACAAAATACACCCAAACTTTCCAAACGACGTTCTACGTGTCTGCATAATTTTCGCGCGCTTTTTATGAAACAAAGGATATTTTAGCACTGTTTATTTGACGCTATAATTTGCCAAATGTCGCGTTAGCATTCAAATTCGGAAGTGTGTTTCAGATTACAAATATAATTATGATAATCGAACGAAACATTAACAGTTGCGCGTTATTAATTCTACGCTACACATACATGTATGTACATGTAGGTGGATATCTTTTCACTCGATCGGCCGCGTACATATGCGGCGGATTTACTCCGCGAAAGTACGCGAGGTTAATACAGACTCGGCGTCGTTGCGCGGATCGATGCCGAGTGCCACGGCGATACGCCGCGTCAACACACGATTCGGCCGCCGCATACTAATAATCTGGCCGTGGCATAGCCGCGGATTATGTTTGTGCCGCTTTGGCTGTACTGTAGCACTGATGCCCCTGGGGTAAAGAAAACTTGGCCTTACCATTGTGGTCACAATGTCAATGACATCTGGTATAATAATTGCAAAATGAACTTGTTTTGTAATTATATTTCCGGTAGGTTATGTATTTGAAATGTTATTGGTGTTGTTAAATTATGTTCAGTAGCAATCATCTATGGTACTTTTTATGCCCCCAGTAGGGTGGCATATAGCAGTTGAACTGACTCCGTCAGTCAGTATGTCAGTCTGTCCGTTCGTCCGAAAAAAACTTTAAAATTGGCCATAACTTTTTCAATATTCAAGATAGCAACTTGATATTTGGCATGCATATGTATATCAAGGAGCTGAACATTTTGAGAGGTAAAAGTTGAAGGTCAAGGTCATCCTTCAAGTTCAAATGTCAATAATATGGCGTCTGTCTGTCTGAAAACTTTAACATTGGCCATAACTTATTCAATATTCAAGATAGAAACTTGATATTTGGCATGCATGTGCATCTCATGAAGCTGCACATTTTGAGTGGTGGAAGTTCATGGTCAAGGTCATCCTTCAAGGTCAAAGGTCAATTTTTTTTATAAATTCAAAGTGGCGTTCTCATGAAGCTGCACATTTTGAGTGGTGGAAGTTCAGGGTCAAGGTAATCCTTCAAGGTCAAAGGTAAAAAAATAAATAATTTTTTTATTTCAAAGCGGCACAATAGGGGGCATTGTGTTTCTGATGAACACATCTCTTTTTAAAGTAATATTTTATTTAAAAAATTCTAAATTGCTGACTGACTTGGAAATTAGATTTAAGTATATTAATATTTTCATCAATAGTGATTTAACATAAGACAGGAATACTACAGTAAGAAGTTAAGATTGACTTAGCAATGTCAATATGAAGTTTCAAACACTGAAATTGTAAACTATATGGACACTGTTAATTGACTTAAATGTAACGATCACATTAAAATTATAATGATTTAATATTCACCCTCTACATAATTTTTTTTATACACCATCTACGTACTGCGAAAGGAAGATTTTAATACTTAGTCATGCCAGCACACTTAAACTGCTGCTTGAAGACCATAAGTGTTCTACTTAACAAGGAAGATTATTGACAGCTGGTCTGTTGATAGTGAACAGTGTTCAATTGAAACTAAGTGATGTCGGAAGCATATACAGACTAGAACAATACCGTCTTTGTGAGTATGCACTTGACAAAGTATTTTGCTTTTATCAAATAAAAACCCCTGTTTAGTCAACAAGTTTCTTTTCAGAAGATTAAATGTGTACACTTTTGATTGTATTATTATAGTGAAACAGCCTATTTACTAATATGTTGAATAAAAACCCTGTTCACAGTGCTCTGTTAATTCATACACATATGCACCTAGCTTAATATGTTCTTCTTAGCTACATGTAACACTAACACAATGTGTTGACTGTGAGCTTTTGTGATGACATTTTGCCCATTGTTAAACATGCATTGTCCGTTGTCAAAATTTTACACAGTTAACACACTAAAGATTATTTTTGGTTCCAAATTCATGAAATGCTCACTGATGTCCTGACTCTTGAAGAGGCCCTCCCTGCTGTCCATTGAGAAGAACTGTAAAGTATTTCATTGATTCATAACCAGTGTGTCTAGTTTAAATATTGATGGATATTCTTCTGTCACTGTCACTCTTAACTATCAGTTTCTTAAAATATTAGTTTTAACAGCAATTTTATACCAGTTTAGTGTAAATTTCTTGATTGTTCGATTAATAAATTATGCTGTTTTGAACTGTTTACTGGTTTAAATATTTTATTTCGATTACTGTGTATAAGTGTTGTGATTGGTCATAGTTCAGTGTTCTTTTGTTTATTTTCAATGTCCACTGACCAAGTTATTTGACCGAGTTCTTCTTGGGATACAGCACTTATTCTAGATCATTAAGATTTTGTTCCCTAAAAAAAGAGTTGATCTTTTTAGCAAGTGCCTTATTCATCTGCTTGCTTAAATGTTATGTTTGTGTTTAGTCCGTTAATATTTAAGACCTTTCACTGTTAATGATTTAATCAGTAAACTCAAATTGCTTGCCTTTTGTTTTATAAATATAAAGAATGAGTGACTCTTTAATTATTGTTCTCCAATCTTCAAACATACAGTGTAACTTTAAATAGATAATCGTTGTTAAGGTTCATGGGGGGATAAAATTCACTAAAACTTCGCTTTGGTTTTTCTTCCTTGAAAGTGGTACAATATGGTCAAACTATATATCATTTTAAAGCTTAAGACGGATAGAATAACATAAACACATTTTTGACAGTCAATATTTGTGTGCTTTATTCATATTTTGGTTTAAAACCAATACATTTTTACACTTATTTACAAAATCTCAATCTAAAGTTAGGAAGGATATGCACTACCTTAAGTTGAATAAATACAAAGCTATATACATATACAAGGTCAAGTTAGCAACATTTCACAGAAAATTATTGCCATAAAACAACAAATGAGTTTTTATTCAACTGCCTTTTTTGCATACATATCCTAAACAAAGTTCTAAAAATAACTAAAACGTTACTACTTTTAAAAATCCAGGTATGGTGGATAATAAGAGTCACAATTCTATTTCAAAGGCTTAACAATTGTGTTATTTACCTTTCAACCAAATTGCAAATTTTAAACCATCTCAAATTGAAATAGATTGCAGACAACATATATAATTGTAAAGGAATATAAAGAAATTGGCAAAACGATTGATTTTATATTTCGATTCCTTCTACCCATTTTGAAAGCGTGGCCATCGATGTGATCCGTATAAAAACGTGCAAAACCAATCGGTCGAAACCACGTGCAGTGGTGAGAAAAACGGGTATGTGTATACACATACCTGGAAAACACAATACTTATTTTGACAGTTGGGTGGCAACTAGTAAAACAACTATTAGCATTAATCAGCAAGAGATCGCACTAAATAATAGAAATGACCACGTAGAGATATCATCGCTTACCTTATTACAAATATTATCCAGCTGAAAATTGTCCCCCACACGTCTTTTTTAGTTTATTTGTATTGTTTTTCTGGAGCCAAAGTGCATCTCACAGAATATCCATCCAACTTCCGTTGTTTTCTCTTTCTTTATTAAAAAATCCGTTAAAAAGAATTATTTCTACTTTTACATTGTTAAAGCGATGTATTATTATATATTATCTATATAATAGTATACCGTGATGAATTGAACAGAGTTACGTATCTATCTTTCTATCAGATTGTGAGCGTACTATTTTATGCGCAATAATATATGTCGTGTGATTCGACAACGATTGTAAACATTGGTGAAATGCTTCTTACATAGTTATTCTTTTGAGTGTTTATGAGGTCTGATCGTGCAGTTTGCAAACATCAACTGAAAGATTACAATCCAATGCATTTGTCATCGTCAACCGTTTGGAATGTCAATTAGGCGATGAGTGAGTTTTTAGCATGTTTCTTTCTATTTTATTAATTTAAAAATGGCTGCCCCCATGGTGATGAAATGACATGTGTTCGAGTTTTGATATTTCTACATATGTAAACTTTTTTTACTATTTAAGCGTAACTTGCCCTCGTCAATGTCGATATTATTCACTAGTTACATAATATTCCGCCGAAATATGTGGAATAAACATGATTCAGATTTTTGAAAATAATTTTTATTTTAGTGTTAAAATTGCTTTGTATTTTGATTGATTTTGTGGATGTTATGAGATGTTGATGTACAAAATTGGTAGCAGTTTGAAGGAAAAACATCCTTTAAAGCATATATGTATACATTTTCAATGTGGCACTCTTCCTTTAGTCAAATTTGAGTTCAATGCTAGGGGTCCCACATTTTTCAAAATGAAGCCTCTACATGAACCTTAACCAGGTTTTCCGAATTATTGTACTCGAATCTTCATACATACAGTGTAACTATAAATAGATAATCGTTGTTAACGAGGTTTTTCGAAGGAAAAAACTGGTACTTAGATTGACGAATGTCGGCGGGCTGGCAGGCGGGCGTAACAAGCTTGTCCCGGCCATAACTTTGTCGATCATTGTGAGATTTTAAAATCATTTGGAACATAAATTTTGTTCACCATCATTAGACGGTGTGTCGCGCGAAAGAATTACATCTCCAAGGTCAGGGTCACACTTTGAGTTCAAAGGTCAAAAATGGCTATTAATGGGCTTGTCCGGGCCATAACTATGTCATTTATTGTGAGATTTAAAATCATTTGGCACATTTGTTCACCATCATGGGACGGTGTGTCGCACGAAAGAATTACGTCAATATCTCCAAGGTCAAGGTCGCCACGACTAAAAAAAGATTTATTTTAAAATATATGGGATTAATTATAAACAATCAGTTCAGTTTGAGTTGTATCCCTTTATCATACTTTTTTCACATTGAAAACCTGATTTTGTGACAATTTTGTCCCTTGTTGTATTGTAGTTTTATTTGAAGAAATATTACATTTTAAATTTAAACTGCAAATTTGGGGGAAGTTTCATTTATTGCAAGTCTATATGAGCTTTTGTAAGTATTGCAAACATTGTAACAAAAGAAGTCATTGTCTTTTATGATTTACTTTTTAATTCAGTAATATGGTTCAAATGATGTCTGCACAACACAAGGAGCAGGTGTCTAGATAATGTTCTTAGACTATTTTATCACATGCTATACCCTGTTTCCAATGTAATACAACCATTACATATATTTTTATATTACACATGTGTAATACAACATCTTTAAAGCGTTTTCATTGGCTTATTATATAGATTTCGTTTATTGACCAATCGCCTTTTGTTATTTTGCTTTGTAAAAGCTGAGGCATTCCAAATGACGTCAGGAAATGTAAACAATATTCGAGATTAATCATTATGTTTGCGTAAATATTTATTTAATTTGCTCATTTAAAAGCATGTGATAAAACAGATCTTACACTCGTTGTCATATCATACCATATTTTATTAAACTCGTCCAGGAAATTCGTGAGTAAGCTCGCCAAAGGCTCGCTTACTAATAAAATTCCTGAACTCGTTTAATAAAATATGGTATGATATGACAACTCGTGCCAGATCCTATATAACTAAAATATTCAAATAAGAAATAGATTACACATGGTAGGAAATTAATCGTGGTAAAAGGTGAACATTCTCAAAAGAGCAATATCTCTTTATCCCGTATTTTTTAGAACTGTCTGCAAAAACGTCGTAAAATCCAGTTATTGTTTGGAAATTAGTTAAAGAGTCAGCTTGTTTAATAAATCCTACATTGCTTGTATTCATAACATTCCTTTAATAAACCAACATTATCTTTGCACCCCAAACATAAAGGTTTGTTTAAAATTGAAAAAGTTATTTTTGGAAAAATATTTAGCACCATGGCCATCAGCCTTAAATAATGTAATGTATTGTATAATAAGACTTGAAAACAGTATTGTTAATGGGGAAATTATATGCTTCTTTATAGTGTTATTTTTACAGAATGTTAATGTTTTTGTTGAGATTGATTCTAGCAGTAGACAAAGCATACTATTCAGTACCTGTTCATATTAAATGTAAGGAAATAATACTTGGTATTACAAATACAACAAGATGTGTTGGTGAAACACTATGTCCCCCCCCCTATATTAGACTTTTGACCTTGAAGGTTTCTCTTGACCTTTCACCACTCAAAATGTGCAGCTCTATGAGATACACATGCATACCAAATATCAAGTTGCTATCTTCAATATTGCAAAAGTTATGGCAAATGTTAAAGTTTGACGCAAACAAACAAACAAACTGCTTGGGCAAACACAATATACATAGACTGGGGAAAATATACATTAATGATATAAACACATTGTGGCTAGAGATTGACGGTATATATTTGATTGTCAGAGGAAATTTAAAAGACCTACAGAGTATAGATTTGTAAATAGTATTAAACACAGATTTGACATACCGGTATACACAATACAATTAAAGCAGATGAACAATTACGGGTCTGGTCAGTTTTTTAAAATATTTACTTATGTCTCCCATAATGATATCATATCACATACAGTACAGCCAAGGCGGAACAAACATATTTCGCGATCCGCGGCGGCAAGGCCAAACGAGTGGATGCCACGTCAGCTGTTAAAGCCGCGTAAGTATGCGGCGGCAAGTCGAATTTCGCCGCAAAGCTGCGCACCTGTCCGCCGCGGCATGCCAAGGCAAGCCTCGATCCGCGACATGACGCCGAGTTGATGCTTTCATGTATCATAAAATAAACAATCTTTTTTAAATGATTAGTTGTTTAAAAAAATTAAAAGAACATTTATAATAATATGTCAAATCCTATTATTTAATGTGCGCGGATTCAAAATAAAATAGATAACATAGTTAATAAAAAAGCGTGCTGTTGTGTTTTTAGTGAGTGCATTCCCGTTTATAAACAAATTGTTGTAATCCTGAAAATTTAACAAAAATCGAAGTCATCAAAACAAAACACGATAATCAAGGGCATGTATTAATTCAATTTTAATAATAATTTATCTTTGTCATTTTTAGAATCGGCTTAAGTAGTTTAAGTTACTTTGCGTGCGTCTATTAACTGCACCGTTTCATTATTATTTTATATTGAAGTGATATTATGGGCATTTTTCACTTTTGAATTGAACTGAAAAAAATAAACAGGTCAAAAGAGTTAGTGAAAATGTGGTTACTGACAATTAGCTGCAACTCATCTTGCTACCGGCTGTTTATACAATAAGATAATTTTTTATGACTGGACATTCTTCTAAGCCGAAATAATTCGTAAAACAAAATAGTGTCTTTGTGTCGTTTGAAGGAATCTGCACTAAAACTAAATTCACATCGTAAATTGAATACTTTCTGTCGTAAGTTGGGAAAAACAAAAGTACGGTTGATATACAAATGCATTACTTTCTCTTTCCTGGATATTGTTTTAGTATGTTGATGCTGCATTCACAAATATAAGTGTATCTTAAGTGAAAACAAAAACAATAAATAACGGTTGTGATAGACACCTATTAACTGTTAGATGACCATTAGAAAACTTTAAATGATCAACAAACATATTTGTTTTTGGTTTTATTTTTACGACAACAGGTATTATCATATAAGCATATTTAGTGTGCCTGACAAGTAAGTACAGTACAGCCAAAGCGGCACAAACATAATCCGCGGCTACGCCACGGCCAGATTATTAGTCCGTGGCGGCCGAATCGTGTGTTCACGCGGCGTATCGCCGTGGCACTCGGCATCGATCAGCGCAACGACGCTGAGTATGTATTAACCTCGCGTACTTTCGCGGAGTAAATCCGCCGCATACGTACGCGGCGGATCGAGTGAAAAGATATCCACCTACATGTACATACATGTATGTGTAGCGTAGAATTAATTACGCGCAACTGTTTATGTTTCGTTCGATTATCATTATTAAATTTGTAATCCGAAACACACTTCCGAATTTTAATGCTAACGCGACTCCTTTGGCAAATTCTAGGGTCAAATAAACAGTGCTAAAATATCCTTTGTTTCATAAAAAGCGCGCGAAAATTATGCAGACATGTAGAACGTCGTTTGGAAAGTTTGGGTGTATTTTGTGTTGTATAAATACATGAACATCACGTCAGGCGTAAATCGCGTGTTCAGTGGAGAAAAAAAACGCCCCGATTAGACGTTATTTCATCATCTCTATAAATAGTAACAAATGCCAAAATGTATTTGATACTTAAGGAAATATCGAGAATGTTTGTGTATCGTAAATATTTACCAGCATTTGCTTTAAACTGGAATATACGGGATTATCAGGTAATTAGTAGCGATATTAACTGTATAATATGAACAAAATAAAACGTGTTTATATACGCATATTCAAACAATAGTTATAATAAGCTGATAATTAACAAAACTACAAATACGTCGTCACCGTCTTGATTATTGGTGTGGCTTCAAACTGCTAATTTTCTCAGCTAAAATATAATAGCGGAATCAACATGCAATTAATTTATAAATCCACCATATGCTGGAGCCTTGACCACTTGTATGTGCGAAAACATAATTACGTGACCTTGTTTATGTGTGAAATACATACGCTACGGGCGGGAAACAAACTTAATAATTGGCCAGACACATTAACTATGCTTACATGTATATGCTAATACAATCCGCGCACAATAAATGTATTATGATTTTAATTATTATTATAATTGTTCTTTCAAAATTTGTTAACTACATGCAACTAATAATTTAAAAAAAAAAAATTCATGATCGCATCGACTCGGCATCATGTCGCGGACCGCGGCATGCCTCGGCGGACAGATGCGAAGTTTCGCGGCGAAATGCGACTTGCCGCTGCATACTGACGCGGCTTCAACGACTGACGCAGCATCGACTCGTTTCGCCTTGCCGCCGCGGATCGCGAAATAAGTTTGTTCCGCTTTGGCTGTACTGTACGTTTCCTGTCCGTAAAGAATGTATTTCACACATGAACAAGGTCACGTAATTATGTACAAAATAGTTTGTTGAAATGTGGTTACTGATCAATTATCTGCAACACATCCTGCTACCAGTTGTTTATAAAAAAAAATATTATAGTCGATATTTTACATGACTCATCCAGTCCTCTAAGAAAAAAGGATCCGTAAAACAAAATAGTGTCTTTGTGCCGTATGAACGAATCTGCACTAAACCGAGATTTACATCGTAAATCAAATAATTTCTGTCGTCAGTTGTCAAAGTACGGTTGATATTCAAATGCATTATTTTCCTCTTTCCGTGATATTGTTTTAGTATGTTGATGCTGCATTAACAAATATAAGTGTATATATGTGAACACACAAACAATAAACATCGGTTGCGATAGGCACCTATAAACTGTACGATGCCCATGATATCACTGTATAACATGAAACTAATAACTATGAAAGTTGCGTAAATCTAGGTTTCTATGCTACACAAATGAACATGTAGATGTATATCTATTCACTTGATCCGCCGCATACGTATGCCGCGGATTTACTCCGTGAAAGTACGCGAGGTTGATACAGACTCGGCGTCGTTGCGCGGAACGATGCCGAGTGCCGCGGCGATTCGCCGCGTGAACACACGATTCGGCCGCCGCGTACTAATAATCTTCTCGTGGCGAAGCCGCGGATAATGTTTGTTCCCCCTTGGCTGTACTGTATTAGATAATTTAATTCAGCATGTTCTAATTACTTTTCTTACATGCAACATTTTATTTATAAATGCTATACATACTTATATTCAAACTTAATTTAATTTGTATTTAAAAAGGTAGTTTTTTGTACAATTCTTGAAATAAAAATTAGATTTTTACAATAATTTTAGTAGACCATTATTATTTATGAACCAATCAAGAAGCTGCACATCAAATACTCTGTATATAAAATACCTAACTAATACAAACTGTATATAAAATACATATTACTATATGCAATGCTCGTATGTATGTAATGTTTTAAAGAGAAAACAAAATTTCAAAAACATTAAAAAATAACTTCATGTTCATCTTGTTGCAAAATAAACTCCATTATTGTGATTCAAATGTAGAATGCTAATAATAGTAAAGTGAAAATTCCTGAGCTCCAACTGGGGATTGAACCACGGTCTTCTAAGTGGTAACCAGAAACTCTAGCTGCGTCGCTTATAAGCAGCTAGCTAAATAGCAAAGCTGTTGGAAATTGCTTAATTTAAGTACAATATATAATATATATTTTACAACACTTTATTTCACTCCTTTACTAATTTCATCATTGTTGACGGTTAAAGTGTATCTCGAAAGTGAATGAAAATATGACCCAAAAAAATTACCGGTACTTGCACATTGGTATATACTCGTTCCAAATCACAGGTGGCGTGTGAATTAATGATATTAATTAGTGAAAACATCATTTTGAAAAAAAAAAAATCAAATTATATTGAAATGTCAACTTCTCTGAAAAGAATATGTCACTATCAAATATATACATCGTTATAATTTCGTTATTTACATTCAATCTGTGTTCCAAACAAGATGCTTATTTGTTGAAATCATAATTGTATGTCCCAATTTGTGTTATAATTCATCATGATGTAAGACAAACAATATTTTAAAGTTCTGGATGGGGTTGTAGAAATTAACGCTGATTTGTTCATGCTGTAGTAAAACTCTTTGTTGAGGTAAATTCTCCTTTTGAAGATTCTTTAGGTCTACAAAGTTTGGCATGATACCGTCTGGGAAGTGGTCTGAGAAAACCTGTCTATAAAACATTGGAATATAATTCTTCTGGCTATTTGCTCTTTCCCAGTCTGTTTTTGTATAATTACTATATTAGTCCTTTGGTATTTTTTTCTTTTTTCAGAAAATGTACTGACTCTGCTTATAAAATTGTGGCATTCAAAGATGCAGCAGTAGTATTTTCCTAGTGTTTATATTGAAACCAGAAGTAGGTATACTGTCCCGCACGAACAACAACTCTGTCAAGACGGAATTATGAAAATGCGGAATTACTCAATTGCAACAAATTAAGCAACTTTGTTCATTGAAATTAAGAAACCTTATATTATGATCCTGCTTATAATTTCATGTTGGGTTGGTGGCTGAATTCATGGTAAATTTAAAGAGTATTACTCTTAATACACAAATGATTTTCTTTCTATAAATTTAGATCGATGTATGCTTTTAAAGTGGCACTGTGGATTGCACTTGGTGTTGGTCTGGCCAAAGCTCAAGTCAATTTTACTGATGTAGAAATATTTGTTCCTCTAAATAACTTAAATCATGTGCAATCTGTACAATCCATTTAAGATCAACATTTTGGTAATGGCGTCATAGTGATAATAATTGCTTTTGAACTAATTGCACGTTTACAGATAGTTAAATAATTTCAATATTACTAATAGATTTTTACTTGCATATAACTGAAGTGGGGGCCAGAGTTATTGGTGTGAAATAGTGATTTTATTGAATATGCAAGTTCAAATGAAGTGTCATAATTTCAATATTGAGGAACACTTAAGTTATTTAAAAAGTGTTTGGCAAAGAGTTGGTCAAACGTGGTCCATCTTTGATAATAATGAGGTTCTCAAGTACATGTTTAGCTCACCTGAGCACAAGCTCGCCTTGTGATCACCTTGTCTGTTGTGTGTTTGGCGTCGTGCGGCGTAAATATTTGCCTTGTTTACACTTTAGAGGTTACATTTATTGTCCGATCTCCATGAAATTTGGTAAGAAGATTTGTCCTAATGATAACTTGGGCGAATTCGATAATGTGTCTGGTTGGTTGAAAAACATGGCAGCCATTGGGCTGGGCATTTTACCTTAAATGGCTATATTAAAACCTTGGTAACACTCTGGAGGTCACATTTATTGTCCTATCTTTATGAACCTTGGTCAGAAGAATAGTCCCAATGATATCTTGGACGAATTCGAAAATGGTTCTGGTTGGTTGAAAAACATGGCCACCAGGGTTGGGGCATTTTTCATATTACATGTATGGCTGTAGTAAAAACTTGTTAACACTCCAAACGTCACATTTATTGTCCAATCTTCATGAAACTTATCAGAATATTTGATATCCTGGATGAGTAAGAAATATGGTTTTGGTTGGCTTTTTTCCTAATGTGGCTATATATTTCTTTCGTAAAACCTTGTTAACACTGTAAAGGTCACATTTATTGTCTGATCTTCATGAAACTTTGTCAGAATTTTTTTCGCAATGATATCTTGGTCAAGTTGCAAAATGGTTCCGGTTTGTTAAAAAACATGGCTGCCAGTGGGCAGGAAATTTTTCCTTATAAATACGGTTTTTACACTCTTAAAAGTCACATTTATTGTCCAATCTTCATAAAACTTGGTCAGATTTGTTTTAATGATATCTTGGATGAGTTTGAAAATAGTTCTGGTCTGTTGAAAAACATGGCCACAAGGGGGGCTTGCAATTTATCCTTATATGGCTATATTAAAATCTTGTTAGCACTATTAAAGTTACATTAATAGTTCACTCTTCATGAAACTTGGGCTGGACAGAACATGTCAGTTCCTTTGTATCTGAGGTGAGCGAATTTGGGATTTTCAGACCATCTTGTTTGTTATAATCTGTGGATTTTCAATATGTTTGAGTATTTTAAATAAGAAGTATGTAACCGATAATGATTAATTATGTCCCCCACTATAGTAGTGGGGGACATATTGTTTTTGCCCTGTCTGTTGGTCTGTCTGTTGGTCTGTCTGTTTGCGCCAACTTTAACATTTTGCAATAACTTTTGCTATATTGAAGATAGCAACTTCATATTTGGCATGCATGTGTATCTCATGGAGCTGCACATTTTGAGTGGTGAAAGGTCAAGGTCATCCTTCAAGGTCAGAGGTCAAATATACGTGGCCAAAATCACTCATTTCATGAATACTTTTTTAATATTGAAGATAGCAACTTGATATTTGGCATGCATGTGTATCTCATGGAGCTGCACATTTTGAGTGGTGAAAGGTCAAGGTCAAGGTCATCCTTCAAGGTCAGAGGTCAAATATATGTGGCCCAAATCGCTCATTTTATGAATAATTTTGCAATATTGAAGATAGCAACTTGATATTTGGCATGCATGTGTATCTCATGGAGCTGCACATTTTGAGTGGTGAAAGGTCAAGGTCAAGGTCATCCTTCACAAGGTCAAGGTCATCCTACAAGGTCAAACATCATATAGGTGGACATTGTGTTTCACAAACACATCTTGTTTTTATAATAATTTTGATAACATGAACTATTAATCCATTATTGGTCTTAAATTGTTATCGTAATTAGTGTAACTAACTAACTATTGTTTTACTAAGTTGCTTTACAAATTAATTGAATTTATGTCACTTTCAAATGACTTTGCAACTTTAAATTGAAATTTATTATATCATACAAAAATCAGCCATTAGTGTTTAAGTGAATGTATAATTCTTTAATAGGTCTTTCATACAAAGCTATGGGTGCTTCTTTGATCCTGTCATTGAGAATTAAAGAAATGTACTTGGTGAGAGCCGTTACGCCTTGAATATATTAAACATGATATCTCTCCCCAGTGAATTCCGTTCAGATAAATGGCCATGCAAGCTCAATATAAGATATATTATACCTATTAAAAGGTTACTAAAATGAAAATAACTTTCAAATTAAAAATAATTGACCAGTCGCCAAATACGCGATTGCACCGCCCACTGAGTTGTGTTTTCATAAAACGCTTTATCCATTACTCCGACAGTCTTTGTTTGTCGTACACTGTGGCCGCAATAAACGAAATCTGATTGAGTATTGCTTGAGTTTGATTGACAGCTGGTGAATGGTCAATTGTGTGTATATGCCCCCAATAGAGTGGCATATGGCAGTCTCACTGTTCACCGTCATTCTGTCTGTCTGGAATCGGTTTTAAACAATTTCAGACACTGACCTACGTTTTGGTGTAAGAGTGTACCTACATTACCATGGAGTTTTGTAGCCGTTTTTGCAAAAGAAATCTGGTTAAATAGAGTTTTGTTTTTATCAAGAAAAGTGGCAAATTTGGGAATTGTTTGTATCAACAAAAAGGACCATTTCGGGATTTTTTCATCATCAAATATTGACACAACATTTATTTTCCTGGCCATTTTGGGAAAACATTTGATAGATTTTATTTATATATCATGTAGGATGTTTAAAAAATTAAATTGAGATATAGAGTCTAATAATCATAAGACACTTATTTCTAAGTGTCTAAGGGGGGGAGTGGGGAATTGGGATTTTTTTTATAATTTCGGGTTTGGATTGGGTCCGTTTGCTTTGGGATCGGGTCTGTTTTACGGCCTATTTTACATAGCAGGAAAACCCCTAATTGACTTACAGATCAACTTTGAGTTTCGTTCTTGAACATTTTGATTTTTGACGAAGTAACATGACTTGGACTTGAAACTTTTCTCTATAATAGATCTAGCTGCTGTGCAGTTTCAAAGTGCAGTAGAAGGCATTTAGTTTCACAAACGTAGTTCGTGTTTTTAAAATTTACTGATTTATAATTTGAATGTGCAAAAAAATTCAGCAAATCCATATTGTAATATATTTGAATACTGTTAACCGGTATTGCGATAGGTATTTGATACACTGAGAGCAATTTGAAACAAGCAAATTTGTTGATTTGATATCCTCCACCATAACTAAAAAGTGTTTGACCGGCTGACAGATGGGCTGACTGCAGACGGACGGACTGATGGATGGACAAACAATGCCAAAATTATATCCTGCCTTTGGCGGGGGATAACAAGTGATCAAAATCATTGAATTAATATCCACGGCTATAACTAAAAGGTTTGTGACACACGGATGGAGGGACTGACAGACTGACAACGTCAAAACTATATCCCTCTGCCGTTGATGGGGGATAAACCCGGGTGTACTTTGTCCAGGGTTTTCCATGGAAATCCATGGAAAATATGAGGCTGGAGTATTCGGACTAATTTCCAGCCTTTTCCAGCGTCAATATTTTAAAAAAAGGGTGGAAAATTGTCCATGGTATGTGGAAATAGCCTGGAATAGTTTCCATGGTTTTCCAGGCTCCCTGGAATAATTACCATGGAACAATTTCCAGGGTTTTCCAGCCAGCATGGAAAAAATACCGTCCGAATACTCCATGTAATCTGGAAAACCATGGAAAACCATGGATTTATTTCCAGGGTTTTCCAGATTACATGGAGTATTCGGACGGTATTTTTTCCATGCTGGCTGGAAAACCCTGGAAAATGTTCCAGGGTTTTTCCATGTTCAATATTCCATGGATGCCTGGTATAACATGGAAAATTGTCCAGCGTTTACCATGGTCACTGAATAGAAAAAGAAATTTCTGGTCTAAAAACAATATTCATGTATTAAATGAATACAATACTCACAGCTTAAGTAAATCATAATTTAAGGTTAGATTAAAACAAAACAAAAAATCAACATAATGCCTTAGTTTCTTCGATGTATTATTTTGTTCACAATTCATCAAAATATAACATCAGATTACAAATTGTGTTACATTTATTTAACAAATTATTCAGATCAAACAAGTGTTGTTTAATACATGCTTACAAAGCCTCTAGGTCCATAATCATAAATCAGGCCCTTACATAACAGAACAAGCGCTCCTTTAAAAGTTAAAAAGTATAATGCAACCTTCACAACATGTATTCAAAGTAACAAAATACAAGCAAGTCAAGTAATATACAGTAACAATTCACGAACCCTGTACAAACGATATACAAGAAACAAAATGAAAAATTTAAGTTATTTTTAGCTGCTTCATGTATGTCACAATATATGTAGCTGAACATGAGCACAAGGATAATATTTTTATGTCCCCCACTATAGTAGTGGGGGACATATTGTTTTTGCCCTGTCTGTTGGTTAGTCTGTTGGTTGGTTGGTCTGTTGGTTGGTTGGTTGGTTTGCACCAACTTTAACATTTTGAAATAACTTTTGCTATATTGAAGATAGCAACTTGATATTTGGCATGCATGTGTATCTCATGGAGCTGCACATTTTGAGTGGTGAAAGGTCAAGGTCATCCTTCAAGGTCAGAGGTCAAATATATGTGGCCAAAATCGCTCATTTTATGAATACTTTTGCAATATTGAAGATAGCAACTTGATATTTGGCTTGCATGTGTATCTCATGGAGCTGCACATTTTGAGTGGTGAAAGGTCAAGGTCATACTTCAAGGTCAGAGGTCAAATATATGTGGCCCAAATCGCTTATTTTATGAATACTTTTGCAATATTAAAGATAGCAACTTGATATTTGGCATGCATGTGTAACTTATGGAGCTGCACATTTTGAGTGGTGAAAGGTCAAGGTCAAGGTCATCCTTCCAAGTCAAATATATGGGTCAAAATTGCTCATGTAATGCAACTTCTGCAATATTGAAGCTAGCAATTTTATATTTGACATGCATGTGTATCTCATGGAGCTGCACATTTTGAGTAGTGAAGGGTCAAGGTCAAGGTCATCCTTCAAGGTCAAACGTCATATAGGGGGACATTGTGTTTCACAAACACATCTTGTTCTCAGCTACTTTCACTTTAATGCAATTTAGGTGCTTAATTTCATTAAAATACTTTTATATAATTTTATTGTTCAAAGAAATTCAGAACATAATAGATGTACATGTATTACTTTCCAAGTGACAATTTAAAATATAATTGCAAATCTAAAACTTGTGTAGGCAGCTTAGTAAATTATAAGTACCCAGGTGGGATAAAATTACAGTTTTTAAAAACTTTTTTGTTAATTAGCTGGGCTTCAGTAGGTCGTGGATCTTTTATAGAACTTGTACTGCTGTTATACTGTAGGGCTCCTGCATGATCTCTGAAAGAAAAACAAAGCAAACAATATTACAAGAAAGTCATAAGTTTTTTACATTCATCTGTAAAAGTAAATGTGCAGCAATCATATGATTGAATATCTATACTTTAATGCTCATTCATATTTTTATCTATTTTAGATATTTCATATCACTGCTCAATTCTGTACATCTGGCTTTTTGTATTCGAGCGAACATTTACGATCCTAAGTAGTTTGCAAGCGGGCTTTAATCTACTTGCAAACAGGAAAACTGAGACTTTAAAGTGAATAAATTGGTGATTTAACTTATATTTTTATAATGACTCTCTTTTATTTTGAAATTTATATTGTTGTTTTCTTAAATGCCCCAAAACGGGGTACACTAGCATGTTTCTGGAAACTCAAACATATATAGGAATTTTATATTCAGATATTGCTATATGAAAGTTATGCTAATTTGCTAATTCATATAAAAATAACCTGTAATTGAAACTAGACCAAAATATTGGATACCAAAAAGACAAATACTTTCAGGTGGTTAACACTAAATTACTTATATGAGCCCGGGGCATAACAATATTTACCATGAATTTGTGGCCATGTTAGTCCTCTTGGTAAATGCGCCAAAAGAGCCGCTTTGCTGTCTTGGGTTATTTCCCTGCCAAACTCTGCAGTATCTTCCATCAACTGGTCAGCTACAGTTAAAGCACATAATGAAAATGTATATAGAAAAGAATTCAAGTATTGTTTTAAATATTTAGTAAAATGGTCTTTTAATAATAACTTACAATGAAGTTAATACATCACAAAGCATAGCATAACAAAATTTGTTGGTATGATTAGTACAAATTTATTATTGCTATAATTAGAAAGATGTGTAATTCTATTGGTATGAAAATGCACAGTGAAACCTAAAAAACAATGCTATTGGTTTAATTAATTTATTTATAAACATTAACAGCATTAATGAGCATTGAGTTCTTATCATGCACAGCACATAACTCCCTTAGCCTCAGTTCCCTAGCCATGCATTATAAACTTCCGATACTACATTCAAGCTTATTAATATCTCCACATAGGACTTCCTTTATCAAGCTGCAAACTGCACTTAGTGAAAATGTGTGTGACAGCTGCTTTTAAACTTCTATATTTGCCATACTTTTACCTAAAATGTCACATAAAAAAGGTCTACAATGATGACATAAGAAGAATAAATTTAAAGGAATATTTAAAAATAATGAAAAGACAAACCTTCAGTTGTTGTTCTATTCCTAGACAGACTTCTGAAACACTTGTATGCATCACTTTTTAACAACATTTCATGTCACTTTCCAAATGATATCCATACATTATTATTTTAAGAAATTCTTGTTAATGGAAAAACTCATTAACTCTACTGTTTGTGAAATTACATTAACTTCATTTTAACAACAAGTTTAAGCTGCATTTTTTCTTCAATACGCCTTCTCCAGAAATTCAATCTAACAGGTAAACTTTCTGTATTTGAACTCAGCCAATCAGAAAAGGCTGTGATATTTTATAACCAATAGATTAGCCGCAGACACATCTGACTCACACACAGGCTTTTCAGATAGTTTGTTAATTGCAAACCTGGACTGTAGTTAAATATTAAGTGTGTATACACCTTGAACAGGGTTAAGGAATTTAAACTTGTAGACATTGCTTTGAAAGTTACTACTATTACTTCTACTACTAGTACTACTACTACTACTACTACTTCTGCAAAACTACTACTACTATTACAACAGCCACAACAACAACAACAACTACCTACTACTACTACTACTACTACTGCTACTACTACTACTACTACTACTGCTACTTCTACTTCTACTACTACTACTACTACTACTACTACTACTACTACTACTGCTGCTACTACTGCTACTACTACTACTACTACTACTACTTCAACTACTACTACTGCTTCAACTACTACTACTACTGCTACTGCTGCTGCTACTGCTGCTGCTGCTACTACTCCTGCTGCTGCTGCTGCTGCTACTACTACTACTGCTACTGCTGCTGCTGCTACTATTACAACTCCTGCTGCAGCGACTACTACTACTACTGCTGCTGCTGTTGCTGTTACTACTACTACTACTTCTACCACTACTACTGCTGCTACTTCTACTTCTACTACTACTACTACTACTACTACTACTACTACTACTACTACTACTACTACTACTACTACTACTAGTACTTCAACTACTACTGCTACTACTACTGCTACTACTACTGATGCTGCTACTGCTACTACTGCTGCTGCTGCTACTTCTACTACTACTACTGCTGCTGCTGCTAATGCTACTTCCTTAACTACTACTTCTACTGCTGCTACTAGTATTGTTATTATTATTTATACTACTATTGCTACCATTACTGCTACTATTCCTGTAAATGCTAAAACAACAACACAATAGTAACTGCTACTGTCACTTAAATTTGCACCAATAGTATAATTATCAGTAGTTTAACTGCTTGTACAACTTATACAACAACCACTTTTACTTCTACTCCTACAACATATTCTACTGCCAGCACCAGCATTACTACTTCTACTACTACTACTACTACTATAACTACTACTATTTCTGCCCAAACTATGCACATTGTTTTATGTTTTATTCATATGTTGTGTAAATTGTTGAACTCTGATTTACTTTGAATAAAATGTGTTGCATTTTTATAAGTTATTTTCTCCTCTTATAAAGTCTAAGTTTTTTCCAGAGTTAGCTGAAAATGTTAGAGTCTTTTCCATGCTTAAAAAATTCTATGTTCTACTTTCCATGCTATCTGGAAATATTTTCCAGGGTTATCCAGCCTAAATCCAGCGTTTTCCATTCCTTTTCCATGCTTTTCCATCCAAGGCTGGAAAATGCTTGGAAAAAAAGTCCACGTTTCATGGACATTTCTAGAACAAAACCCTGGAAAACCCTGGAAACTGTTTCAAATTCCAGGGATTACCATGGAATTCCATGTTATACCATGGATTTCCAGCCTAAGTTCCATGATTACCCTGGACAATGTACACCCGGGAAATTTGTATGAAAAACTAGAACACTGATGGTAAATATCTTAAACATAATATATCATAATATTAGTTGTTGTCTTACGGTAACGTTTTTTTAAATGTATAATTTGCTATACAAACTGAATTATTAAATGTATGAAAGTCAATTTGCTTATTTAAAAGTAATTTATACTATTTTTAGTTTGATATGTACTGTAAACTTCACATTTGCATATTGATGGTCCCCATTTCAAATGCCGAACTTACAAAAACACAACTTTCCAGAAGGGCTAATTTTTCATTTTCATAACTATATGCAAAAAGCAGCAGTTAAAAATTATTCGGCTTTGCATTTTACAATAATATTCAGCTTCACATTTTTGAGTATCAGCTTCGAATGTTTGCATAATTTTATTCTCACAATCACAGTTCAGCATTTTATCATATGGCCAGTTTGGCGTGTTTTGATTGGTTAGATAGTTCACCGTTTTCTGGGCATGTGCGCACTGATTTCCTGCCCTGTTACACAGTGCAAAAATCACGATATGTCAAAAAAAATGTAGGTTCAGCATTTTGAATGGGGACCATGGATATACCACCTGAATAACTGTTTATAAAATGGAATACTCTTATCAGATAATAATATCCGTTCACAAGCTATAGCTTCAATGGATTTTGATGTCTATTTAAAATCAAGTTCAAATAATAATGATTTATTAGTATTACTGCTATATAGGATTTCATAACGAGGCTGAATGTGTAACCGTCTTTTCCTTTTGCTTATGCAAATTTTGGAGAATACTATAGTTACCCATTATCTTAACATCGATAATTGCTCAAAACAAAGATATACAATAGCCGTATAATATACTAATTACATAAGTGTACCTAAGTACAGGGATCATATTTTTTTCGGTTTTGTCGGTCCTAAACCGATTGGGGTCATGAAAGACCGATTGAAAATCCCAAAGAGTCGGTCCGATTCTGTTTGCTAAAATTCCCATGTCATGAAATCGATTACGCAGTGCACATGCTAGCATACCCTAATTACATTCTTATCTCGAAGGTGTGATAAACCATTCACTGCAGTCTCTAAACCAGTCAGGACCAGTATATTGCTCGTCAGCCGACTAGTATCAGCGTATGACCCCAAACAACGAACGTTTGTGTATTAGTCAAGCGTGAATAACCCAGTGTGAATATCAATCAATAATTTCACTGGCTTATACCTAGCACATTAATCGGTCCATAATGTGTGCTCGTCCACGATAAAATCGTTGACAGTTACTTCGGAGATTAAAACCTCGATGTTATCCTCGTGGAAATTGTGCATTTCGTGCATGATACAGTCAGTAAACTTTCATATAAACAAAGAAGAAAATTGGATATTCTGCAATAATTGTGGGCGGACCTTATACACTGAAAGCACGCGCTGTAACTAAACAAAACATGCCGATACATTTTCCACTAGCGTAATAATCCGGCAATAAATGAATGAAAGTTGCGGTTTTCATTGAAAGAACAGCCGAAAGTTATTTTTATGGGTGGAACTTCACATAAAATAGTACACAAGAAAAATAATAAACATTGTATACATCTTTAGTAAAAATCTTGTTAGAATCGGAATAATTCGTATACTTTATTGTTTGTTGTTGAATAACCCACGACAGGAAGTTAAGATGCATGGTTTCTAATCACTCGTGCTTTGCACTCGTGATTTAATTCCTACGCATCTTAACTATCAGCCGTGGTTTATTCGACAACAAACTATAATGTACACAATTTGTTTTTCAACTATTTGGTTTTATTATTGCCAGTAGCCAACCTACGCACAGACATTTGTTTGGTTCAGTGCATGTTTGTAAGCTAGTATCGAGTCGACAACGATTTAAAACATCGGTATAGACTTACACAGATTAATAATATTGACAACGATGAAAAGTCAGATAAAACAGTTACCGAAACAACAATGAAAAAGCTAACGATAAAACCAATTGAGAAAACTCATATGTTCCGTTTAAAAAAAATGCTTAAGGCAATTTAACTTGTACATTATTATACCCTCTTCATGAGTGGCAAAATCAATGGTATATATTTTAATGCAATTTGTCATAATTTCGGATAAAAAATTTCAGACACTTTTTCCCCATTTTAATCCAGACCGATTGATGTTGCTGGAAAATATGATCCCTGCCTAAGTACAATTATCAAAAGTATCAAATCAATTTGACAAGAATAAGGTGTTAAGAGTGGGATTTAAATCACTTTGGTCAAAACAATAGACACTATGTAGACGGGGACGTTTTTTACTAGCTCACCGCATTCCGGAGGATTTCGGATATAGTTGCTGTATCACGGTTGATATCGGAAGTCTTATTTTGATGTTAAGAATGATCACCCATCAATAGTAATTTGTGCTGGAATTTTTGGGTTTTAATACTGGTTCCCTTTTTTGTAACGTGAAATATTATATAATGACTGTGTATGCAGAAAAGAAGACCAATTCTGAATCAGAGACGCAATAGCAATCGACTTAAGAAGTACTATAGATCCACAAAGATGTTAACAGCTAGTTAAATTCAGTAGCAGCATAGCCAAATGCACATAGTAAAACTAAGAACAAAGAGCATCTTTAGAAATAGCATTAATACAAATTTCGAAAGTTTAACTTCAGTTGTCAATAACACACACAAAGTAAAGATAGATAAATTATGAAGTGATTATAAACTTATCAATTTGTGGCATAGAATATGGAATGTTTGCACATCAATTGTAACTAGAAATGGCGCGGCACAGGCCGACGCGTATCTCCACGCCGCATGTTTGACCCAGGGGCGCCCCAGGGCTACTGGTAATGGGGCCATGCATAGTTGAGATTGGCCGTATTGTTATAAGAGAAGTTCAGTATCAATTAGAAGTGAATCAGTGTAGAAATGAAGAAGTTTTAGTAAAAGGCAATTTTGGTGGGTGTGACCTATGTGGGAGGGGCGCCCCCGGGTTGGTAATGGGCCATGCATAGTTGAGATTGACCCTATTGTCATAAGAGAACTTCAGAATCAATTTGAAGTGAATCGGTGTAGAATGAAGAAGTTATAGAAAAAGGCAATTTTGGGTGGGTGTAGTCTATGTGGGCGGTGCGCCCCATGGTTGGTAATGGGGCCATGTATAGTTGAGATTGACCGTATTGTCATAAGAGAGGTTCAGTATCAATTTGAAGTGAATCGGTGTAGAAATGAAGAAATTTTAGTAAAAAGCAATTATGGGTGGTTGTGGTCTAAGTGGGCGGGGTGCCCCAGGGTGGATAATGAGGCCATGCATAGTTGAGATTGACCATGTTGTCATAAGAGAGGTTCAGTATCAATTAGAAGTGAATCAGTGTAGAAATGAAGAAGTTTTAGTAAAAGGCAATTTGGGGTGGGTGTGGCCTATGTGGGAGGGGCGCCCCATGGTTGGTAATGGGGCCATGTATAGTTGAGATTGACCGTATTGTCATAAGAGAGGTTCAGTATCAATTTGAAGTGAATCTGTGTAGAAATGAAGAAATTTTAATAAAAGGCAATTTTGGTTGGGTTTGGTCTAAGTGGGCGGGGTGCCCCAGGTGGATAATGGGGCCATGCATAGTTGCGATTGACCGTATTGTCATAAGAGAGGTTCAGTAACAATTTGAAGAAAATCCGTGAAGAAAAGAAGAAGTTATAGTAAAAGGCAATTTTGGGTGGGTGTGGTCTATGTTGGCCGAGCACCGCAGGGTTGGTAATGGGGCCATGCATAGTTGAGATTGACCGTATTGTCATAAGAGAGGTTCAGTATCAATTTGAAATGAATCGGTGTAGAAATGAAGAAGTTAAAGTAAAAGGCAATTTTGGGTGGGTCCGGTCTATGTGGGTGGGGCGCTCCAGGGTTGGTTATGGGGGCCATGCATAGTTGAGATTGACCCTATTGTCATTAGAGAGGTTCAGTATCAATTTGAAGTAAATCGGTGAAGAAATGAAGAAGTTAATGTAAAATAACCTAAAAAAATGAATGAAAATCTCTGACCCACCCCACCCCAACCCCCATAACTTTTGACCCAGGGGTCAGATCAAAATTCCAAATAGTGCAGGGTCGCACACATGCTCATAGCTACCATGTGTGTAAGTTTCAAGGTTCTAGTGCTTATAGTGTAGGAAGAGATAGTGGCCAGGACGGACTGACCGACAGACAGACGGCGGAGATTTTCAAAAAGCGTGTGGATAACTAGGAAAAATGCAACTGCCATGTATCAGAAAGCATATGCCAGTAGTTAAAATAAGAATATCAACTAACAGCATGCATGTACTGGCCGATATTCCCTTCCATATATGTACATCATTATATTAACTGTCAGTTTTAAATACTGTTTGAGGAAAATGATCAGATATATGATACTAAAATTGGTTTATGTAAGAAGCTACTTTATTGTCATTATAATTCTATGTTCATAACATGGCATTTATTAGAGCAATTAAAAATGTGGTGTGTTAAACACTTTGGGATAAAGTTTTTATCTACACAGCTTCTTTGTGCAGTTTAAAGTAATCAAGGCACTCATTACCCAATAGTCAGGTGACAGTATACATAGTTACACTGTTTACTCCTATCATACAAGCGCCATTTGACAGTAAACTTGGTTGCTGTTCAGTTCAGTTCAAAATTTCAGATGACTTGCCTGTGTTAAATAATAATTGTGTGTGTTTTCTGGGATATTTATTGTAAACAAATACTTGGACATACAAATTTCAATTGATTTTAGATTGTATAATCTTGTTTGTTGATTTGAATTATCAAAATGGCGACATCTGCATTTTCTAGAAATTTTGATTTGGTTAAATATTATTGTTGTACAATCTGCGAGAAAAAACGGTCTGTAGAAATAGATGCAGAATTTTACTGTAAAAAATGTCGCAAGTATTACTGCAAACCATGTATTCACTCTCATAGACAGCATGGTTGGTGGTTTAATAAAAAATCTCCTTATGGAAAGGATAAAATTATGAAGTGGCCACGTTCTAAGAAAATGGAGAATTATCTCATAACATGCAACATACACAAGAATGAAACAATAACAGCATTGTGCAATGGCCATAGTGAGCTGTGCTGCTCCAGATGTGTTGAGCTTAATCACAGGTACCTGATAATGAATAATTATGTTGTTTATCAGTAGTATAAATACTGGAATTGTATGATGAAATTACTATCGTCCATAGTTAGTCATTGAGATTATTGTTAGCAGTTGCTTTATTTTTATTTCCTAATCATTACATGCATGCTATTTGTTGGTCAGTTTTTAATTTACTTACTGTTTGAAAAAGATGTTTATTATATAATGCCATTTTTAAATTCAATTTAATAATAACTATACAGATGTAATTCAAAGCTTCAATAACTTAATTCAAGAAAACCTAAATCATTGTCCCATTCTAATGTTATCCTTAACTATAAATGAACAAAATCAGTCAACTAATATGGACTTTGATTTATGACATTTTTGCAGATAGAACAAATTTACATACAGTTTCTTAATGACCAGTCTGCAAACTTGGCTTTCAGGCTACTTCTTATATTAAACAATAAACCTTTTTATCAATGTATATATTTTATGTTTTCCAACCGGGTGGGAGCTTAAAGCGGGTATATACGATTTTTTATATGTGTTTAATTGTAATATATTGATAAAATATGTTACAATAACACAAAATAGGCAAGAAAAATTATACATTAAAGCCGAATTTCATAAAATGCAGCAAAGACAAATTAGCGCCCCGAGCCGATAGTGACGTACATATTTTCCTACAATAACCGAAGCATTCGTCTTTGTATTTGGATCGGAGATAGTGTTCGTGTGTCGTATGAATGGATATCTTTGCAGGAATTCAAATAAACCGTTAAACTAAGTTTAGATGCACATCGTACATGTATGGTATACATGCTGGCGAATTCGGCTGTACAGCCGTTTTCAATTTCAGAATTAAATATCTGGCTTATTTCGCATTTTTCGACACATGTTCTTCTTAACTTTTATTTTAATTTATATTGAAATACATAAATAATAAGTTTTTTACACAGTTTATATAAATTCATAAATATTTGACAAAATCGTATATACCCGCTTTAATGTATCACTTTATTGATAATCAATATAAAGTTTGATTTCCAGTTTCGATGGAATTGAGTTAACTTGTGTGTAAATCAAGATTCTCTGCTAATTATATCTGTCATACTCCATGCTTGTCTGCCCATCCTTTTGTCTGTTTGACTAGTAACTAGTTTCTAGGTTAGACCTCAGAAAATAATGATCAGAATTGACAAAACAGTTGAAACCTTTTTTAAGGGTTTACATGTTAACCTATTATCAAACAGTTACAATATACCATAAAGGGACATGCATACAGATAAAATTGTTCGTGTTTGCACACAATTTCATGAACAACTGAACCTATGTATATTAAATGGTCTAATGATTCTTCTAGACGTTATTAATACTTTGTAAAAAGTGGATATCTGAAACATGTAAGCCAATATCATGTACTTTTTTTAGTCAGGTATACAAGAGTTGTGAGCATTTTGAGAGGTTGTTCTGGTCTGTTGATCTGTCAGTGAGTATATACATGTTGACCAAATCGTCTAAGAAACCACAGGGTCCTAGATTGTTAGTTATTTTGCATGTAATACTTAAAGTGGTTCTCTGCTCAGTTTGTTTCAAATCATGTTGATGGGGTCAAAACTTGGCTCCCCAAGTGATCAGATGTATAAACACATCTATTGTTTATCTCAATGAACCTTAAACAATCTTCTCTTAAACTGATATTTTGTGTGTAACAAAGTATGGTAGTCCTCTTCAAAGTTTGCTCAAATCATGTGTCTGGGGTCAAAACTTACCAAGCCTATGGGTCAAATCATTTATTTAGACTGATGTAGTAAATAACATTAAAAATTGTATTCTCTGAAACCACAAGGGTCTGGGGTTTAATGTTTGGTGTTTAACATTGTATGTGGTCCTCTACATAGTTTGATCAAATCATGATGCTGGGGTCAAAATTTTCCCTACTCTAGGTGTTATTTGTTTTTGTCCCCTACCTGTTTCACCGGAGGAGACTTATGGTGTGCCCTCTGTGTGTCCATGAGTCTGTCACACTTGTCTGTCTGTCTGTCTGCCTGCCTGCCTGCTGGCCGGCCGGCCGGTCGGTCGGTCGGTCGGTCGGTCAGTCAGTCAGTCAGTCAGTCAGTCAGTCAGTCAGTCAGTCAGTCAGACGCAATAGGGGGAATTGTGTTTCTGACAAACACATCTCTTGTTTCATGAAACTTTTAACATGGCAAAATGCAATATGGAGATAATGCACGTCATTTCATTTTGTTTCTACGTCTTATGTACGTCAAGAATTTTGGTTGCTATTGCAACAAATACACTATAAATATTGCTGAAAATGGTGGATCCTGCGATCACTTTTAAAGTTCTTCATATTTTTTCATGAAAATTGAAACATGGATAGATGGCAATATGAAAATTATGCACGTCAATTTATTTTCTTCCTACGTCAAAAATTCTGTGTGCTATGGCAACAAATATATAAAAAATTCTGACAATGGTGGAAAAATTCTCACAATGCTGGGGCCGGTAGGGGACACATATTACTTGGCAGTAGTCTTGTTGAGTTTAATGTTTATAGTAAAAACATGTATTTGCTCTAATGCTGTTTCTGACCACGTAAAGTGTTTGTCATGCAGAGTAAAATACCTAGATAAAAACTATTAAAGTTACTACACAGACATTACAAAATCTACAAATAACAGGTTAGTTTCTATATGTCTTTGGTGAGTGGCATTATACTAAGGGCCTTTAGCATCTTTTGTGGGGTGGAGAAGCATTGATTATATCTTATTGCATATGAGATTATGGATAGTGTGATCAAGATTGCAAATACTTAAAGTAGAAAATAATACAAACACATAGAATTATGCTTTAAGTACATGTACATGTATACCCATGTAATATAATTTGTCTTTAAACTGTACAAATGTTAAACAATTATGATAAACAAATATGAAGATGTGCAAGTAAGGCTTAATATGTTCCTTAAGATTGAACCCTATTTCAACAATACTTTTGGTATTTACGCTTCTCACAATTAAACAAAAATATTTTTTGCTAAAATGGCCATTGATCTGGTTATGAAGAAAAACTCTTAACCAAAATATTGAGATGCTTAAGTTGAAATTCTTGGCAATATGTTCATATGATTCATCCCTTTAACATTAGCTATACTGTTTGAGTTACGCATGACACAATTTAAACATATATGTGTTTAAAAAAAGGGGCAATAAATTTTTTGTGTCGTAAGGAAATGAACCGAAATATGGAGCAGCTTAACACGACAGTACAAATATATGTAAAAGTTTAGCCCTCTTGCACAAATACTGTTATAGTTACAAATGACACATATTTTAAAATGTCATTTTTGTATTTAAAAAAGACACAAGGAAAGACATAAGGAAGAAAATGTAAACAAAATCATAACTTAAATCAAGAGGTACACAAGTCCACTAATGCTGGTTATTATCCCCACGAATATTAGAAGCATGGGGATTATGTGGTTATCTCCCCCGTCTGTCTGTCTGTCCTGGCCACTATCTCCTCCTACACTATATGCACTAGAACCTTGAAACTGAAACATATGGTAGCTACGAGCAAATTTATGACAGTGCACTATTTGGAATTTATATTTGATTCCTGGGTCAAAAGTAATGGGAGTTGAGGTGGGGCTGAGTCAGAAATTTTCACTCATTTGCTCATCTATTTTTTTTTTTTAAATTATGAGCTATTGTCATCACCTTGGCGTCGGCGTTGGCGTCCGGTTAAGTTTTGCGTTTAGGTCCACTTTTCTCAGAAAGTAGCAATGCTATTGCATTCAAACTTGGTACACTTACTTACTATCATGAGAGGACTGGGCAGGCAAAGTTAGATAACTCTGGCGTGCAATTTGACAGAATTATGTGCCCTTTTTATACTTAGAAAATTGAAAATTTTGGTTAAGTTTTGCGTTTAGGTCCACTTTTCTCAGAAAGTATCAATGCTATTGCATTCAAACTTGGTACACTTACTTACTATCATGAGGGGACTGGGCAGGCAAAGTTAGATAACTCTGGCTGCATTTTTACATGTTAATTATGTGCCCTTTTTATACTTAGAAAATAGAAAATTTTGGTTAAGTTTTGTGTTTAGGTCCATTTTATTCCGTAAGTATCAAAGCTATTGCTTTCATACTTGCAACACTTACTAACTATCATAAGGGGACTGTGCAGGCAAAGTAATGTAACTCTGAGTGGCATTTTGACAGAATTATGGGCCCTTTTTATACTTAGAAAATTGAAAATTTGGTTAAGTTTTGTGTTTAGGTCCACTTTATTCCTACAGTATCAAAGCTATTGCTTGCATACTTGCAACACTTATTAACTATCATAAGGGGACTGTGCAGGCAAAGTTATGTAACTCTGACTGGCATTTGGACGGAATTATGGGCCCTTTATACTTAGAAAATTGAAAATTTGGTTAAGTTTTGTGTTTTGGTCCACTTTACCCCTAAAGTATCATAGATATTGCTTTCATACTTGGAACACTTGCAAACTATCATAAGGGTACAGTAAAAGGACAAGTTGCATAACTCTGGTTGTCATTTTTACGGAATTATGGCCCTTTTTTGACTTAGTAACTTTGAATATATGGTTAAATTTTGTGTTTCGATCCACTTTACTTCTTAACTATCAAGGCCATAGCTTTCAAACTTCAAATACTTTCATGCTATCATGAGGTTACTGTACCTGGCAAGTTGAATTTTACCTTGACCTTTGAATGACCTTGACTCTCAAGGTCAAATTATAAAATTTTGCTAAAATTGCCATAACTTCTTTATTTATGATTAGATTTGATTGATACTTTGACAAAACTACTCTTACCTGACATACCACAATAGACTCCACCCAAACCATCCCCCGTGCCCTCCCCCCCCCCTCCCCGAATCCCCCGTTTTTTTTTGTTTTTTTTTTTAAGATCATCTCACAAATGACCACCACACCCTCACACTATACCCCCCCCACCCCCGCCCAATTTTTTTTTGAAACGGTTGAAAAACACAAATATTTATTTTTATTATTTTATGTTTGAAATACCGTCCAACCATCGCACCCAAGAATCCCAACCCCCCCCCCTCCCCCCCACCCGAATCCCCCCCCCCCCCCCTAATTTTTTTTTTTTTTTTTTTTTTTTTAAGATCATCTCACAAATGACCACCACACCCTCACACTATACCCCCCCACCCCCCCACCCCCCCCCCCAAATTTCATTTTTTTTGAAACGGTTAAAAAAAACAAATATTTATTTTTATTATTTTATTTTTGAAATACCGTCCAACCATAGCACCCAAGAATCCCCCCACCCCCTCCCCGCCCCCCCGATTTTTTTTTTCCTTTTTTTTTGCAATTTTTTTCCGCATTTTTGGAAAATAATGTAATAAATGTCCACACCCCCACACTATACACCCCTCTTCACTCCACCCCTCCCTCCTTTGTGATTGAAAATGAGAGTCCCTTCACCTTTAAAAAGAAAATAGATGAGCGGTCTGCACCCGCAAGGTGGTGCTCTTGTTTTACTAACAACATGCGGCATAACTTTTGACCCAGGGATCAGATGAAAATTTCAAATAGTGCACTATCATACATGTACTCATACCTACAATGTGATTAAGTTCCAAGCTTCTAGTGCTAATAGTGTAGGAGGAGATAGTGGCCACTAGGGGTTGGGGTGGGGCCGAGTCAGAGATTTTCACTAATTTTAGCTCGACTATTATATATAAAATATATATAGTGGAGCTTTCCTACTCACCCCGGCGTCGGCGTTTCTGTTCCCGTTAGCGTAAGCATGCAAATGTTAAAGTTTGCGTACCACCTCAAATATTTCATTGTCCCTTCACATATTGCTTTCATATTTTGCATACTTCTTAACCAACATGACCCCAATTTATAAACAAGAGCAGACATCTGTTTCAAGCATTTTGTAAGAATTATGGCCCTTTTTTCACTAACAATATGCATATTATTGATAAATCTATGTTAAAGTTTGCGTAAGGTACCTTAAATATTTTCATTGTCCCTTGACATATTGCTTTCATATTTTGCAAACTTCTTTACCAACATGACCCCAACCTATAAACAAAAGCAGACAACCGTATCAAGCATTTGTAAGTATTATGGCTTTTTTTTGTCTTAATAACTGAATATTTTGTTAAAATTTTGGTTTAGATCCACTTGACTTATAAAGTATCAAAGCTATTGCTTTCAAACTTCAATATTTTTTTTACAATCATGAGGATACTGTACCTGCCAAGTTAAATTTGACCTTGACCTTTAAATGACCATGACTCTCAAGGTCAAGAGTAAATTTTAGTTAAATTGTCATAACTTCTTTATTTATGATAAGATTATATTAATACTTTGACAAAACATCACTTTACTGAATACAACAATGGATTCCACCCAAACAATACCCCACGCCCCAACCCAGAATTCCTTCCCCCCCCCCTCCCCCCCCCCCCCCCCCCCAAAAAAAATTTCCTTTTTTTTATTTTTGAAAGATCATCTAATAAATGACCATACCCCACATTATACCTCTCAAATGCAAATATTTATTTACTTTCTTTTTGAAGGACCGTCCTAACTTCCCACTTAAGATATTGCTGTCAAATTTGAAATAAATTCTTATTACTTTGTTTTATGTCTTTACAAATGTTCAATATATTGCAGAATATATACCTGAACTATTACCTTGACCTTATTGAATAATTTGAACAATTACCTCATGATGGCTTACTTTATACTGTCAAGCACTCGAATAGTCGAGCGCGCTTTCCTCTGACAGCACTTGTTTAGGTTTTTTTACATTAACTTCTTCATTTCTCGACCGATTTACTTCAAATTTGATACTGAACATCTCTTATGACGATACGGTCAATCTCAACTATGCATGACCCCCTTATCAACCCTGGGGCACCCCGCCAACATAGACCAGGCCCACCCAAAATTTAGTTAAAACATAACTTCTTAATTTTTTCACCAATTGACTTCAAATTGGTACTGAACATCACTTATGACACCACGGTCTATCTCGACCATCCATGTCCACATTACCAACCCCAGGGCCCTGCCCACTTAGGCAACTTCTTCATTTCTACACCGATTCACTTCTAATTGATACTGAACTTCTCTTATGACAATACGTTCCACGTGAGGATACGCGCCGGCCTCTGCCGCGCCATTTCTAGTTGTATTTGTAAAGTATCTGGAATACTTGTTGAGTAAAGTGTGACATAAAAGTTGCACTGTTGGAAGGACAGACAGACATGGGCAAGTATTAGCTCTCACCCCCATATTAAGCCTCAGAAAATCAAGCTTTCATTTAATTTCCATTTCCATAGTTCTTGTTATTTTAATGTGTAGATTTGTTTGAAGCATTACATAATATCACTGACTATGCCTTGGTATGTACATGTATTGATTGTTTATTTCAGCCAGTGCAGTAAAGTGACTCCAATTAATGAGCTGACCAACACACAGCCCACAGACCTACAGGGACTGTCAGTGAAGCTGGAAACTGTCCTGGGGGAAATAAAAAGCCTTCAGATCAGTCAGGAGGCCAGCGTTGAGTCATTGCAGAAAACATACAAAGAACAAGGGGCAGTTATGATAGAGCAAATGCGTGGCAATTTAAATACTTATATAGATGAATGTGATAATAATTATGTGGGAACATCAGGCGGAAATGAGCACTATTTAAAAGAAGAGATGTGTAGAAATGTTGTTTCTATTGTGAATGAATTTGATAATATTACTGTGAAGGAACTCAACGAGATGAAAGACGAAGTTTTAAGAAAAAAAGTCTCAATTGCACGTTCTTTTAATAAATTCACCGATCTTCAGAATGACTTAAAAACATATTATTATTACAGTCAGAAAATTGAGCATAAGGGCCTCTGCTTTATAGCCAGCATGAAATGTGAACGAAAATTACAGCAGGCTTTGACTTTGCTGGATAAGTCAGGCAATATGTTTACTTTGCAGGGGAAGTCTTTGCACAAAGTAAGAATACCAAGTGATACAGATTCATGCCATATTACAGCAATCTGTGTACTCCCTGAAGGACAGGTCTTGATTGCTGACTTCAATAATAAAAAAGTCAAGCTACTGGACAAGCAGTACCGGATGGTGAGTCATTGTGGTGTGAATGGTTATCCTCATGACATATGTCAGATAAAACCCAGTGCCATTGCAGTGACTGTGGAGGATTTTAGTAACCCACATGAGGTCCAGTTTATCACAGTCACCCAGAGCCAGCTGGTGCCAGCCAGGAAGTTTCAGTTAAAACATAAGTGTATATGTATTGCCCACCACCAGGGAGC